>NW_019263738.1:0-14297 GCF_002742605.1 Olea europaea var. sylvestris | reverse complement strand
CATTCTTCGAAAGAATGAGCGCTTGTATATTTAGAAAGCTTGGAGAGTCGACGGACGTAGAATTGAGTTTAACTTTTGCACACAGTGTCCGCTATGGGCCCATAAGAACTTTTTGGACATGTAGCTACCGTTTTGGTTTGAACTCACCACTTCGTCGTGACGTATGAGGGATTTCGGCCATTTTTCGAAAGAATGAGCACTTGCATATTCGGAACGCATGGATTGTCGACGTACGAAGAATTGAGCGTAACTTTTACACACGGTGTCCGTTTTGGGCCCATAAGTAATTTTGGAAATGTGGCGACCGTTTTGGATTGAACTCATAACTTCGTCGTGACCTATGAGGGATTTTGGCCATTCTTCCAAAGAATGAGTGCTTGTATATTTAGAATGCTTGGAGAGTCGACGGACGAAGAAATGAGCGCAACTTTTGCACACGGAGTGCATTTTGGGCCCATAAGAACTTTTTGGAAATGTAGCGACCATTTTGGATTGAACTCACCACTTCGTCGTGACGTATGAGGGATTTCGGCCATTTTTCGAAAGAATGAGCACTTGCATATTTGGAACCCTTGGATTGTCGGCGTACGAAGAATTGAGCGTAACTTCTGCACACGGTGTCCATTTTGGGCCCATAAGTACTTTTTGGAAATGTAGCGATCGTTTTGGATTGAACTCACCACTTCGTCGTGACGTTTGAGGGATTTCGGCAATTCTTCGAAAGAATGAGCACTTGCATATTTGGAAGGCTTGGACTGACGACGTACGAAGAATTGAGCGTAACTTTTCCACACGGTGTCCGTTTTGGGCCCATATGTACTTTATGGAAATGTAGCGACCGTTATGGATTGAAAACACCACTTCATCGTGACGTATGAGGGATTTTGGCCATTTTTCGAAGGAATGAACACTTGCATATTTGGTAGGCTTGGATTGTCGGCGTACGAAGAATTGAGCGTAACTTTTGGACACGGTGTCCGTTTTGGGCCCATAAGTACTTTTTGGAAATGTAGCGACCGTTTTGGATTGAATTCACAACTTCGTCGTGACGTACGAGGAATTTTGGCCATTCTTCGAAAGAATGAGCGCTTGTATATTTAGAACACTTGGAGAGTCGGCGGACGAGGAATTGAGCGTAACTTTTGCACACGGTGTCCGTTTTGGGCCCATAAGAACTTTTTGGAAATGTAGCGACCGTTTTGGATTGAACTCACCACTTCACCGTGATGTATGAGGGATTTCAGACATTTTTCGATAGAATGAGCACTTGCATATTTGGAAGGCTTGGATTGTCGGCGTACGAAGAATTGAGCGTAACTTTTACGCACGGTGTCCGTTTTAGGCCCATAAGAACTTTTTGAAAATGTAGCGACCGTTTTGGATTAAACTCACCACTTCGTCGTGACGTATGAGGGATTTCGGCCATTCTTCGAAAGAATGAGCGCTTGTATATTTAGAAAGCTTGGAGAGTCGACGGACGTAGAATTGAGTTTAACTTTTGCACACGGTGTCCACTTTGGGCCCATAAGAACTTTTTGGAAATGTAGCGACCGTTTTCAATTGAACTCACCACTTCATCATGACGTATGAAGGATTTCGGACATTTTTCAATAGAATGAGCACTTGCATATTTGGAAGGCTTAGATTGTTGGCGTACGAAGAATTGAGCGTAACTTTTGCACACGGTGTCCGTTTTGGGCCCATAAGTACTTTTTGGAAATGTAGCGACCATTTTGGATTGAACTCACCACTTCGTCGTGACGTATGAGGGATTTCAGCCATTTTTTGAAATAATGACCACTTGCATATTTGGAAGGCTTGGATTGTCGGCGTACGAAGAATTGAGCGTAACTTTTGTACACGGTGTCCGTGTTGGGCTCGTAAGAACTTTTTGGAAATGTAGCGACCGTTTTGGATTGAACTCACAACTTCGTCGTGACGTACGAGGGATTTTGGCAATTCTCCAAAAGAATGAGCGCTTGAATATTTAGAGCACTTGGAGAGTCGGCGGACGAAGAATTGAGCGTAACTTTTGCACACGGTGTCCGTTTTGGGCCCATAAGTACTTTTTGGAAATGTCGCGACCGTTTTGGATTGAACTGACCACTTCCTCGTGACGTATGAGGGATTTCGGCCATTTTTCGATAGAATGAGCACTTGCATATTTGGAAGGCTTGGACTGATGGCATATGAAGAATTGAGCGTAACTTTTGCACACGGTGTCCGTTTTGGGCCCATAAGTACTTTTTGGAAATGTAGCGACCGTTATGGATTGAAAACACCACTTCGTCGTGACGTATGAGGGATTTCGGCCCTTTTTTGAAAGAATGAGCACTTGCATATTTGGGAGGCTTGGATTGTCGGCGTACGAAGAATTGAGCGTAACTTTTGCACACGGTGTCCTTTTTGGGCCCATAAGTACTTTTTGGAAATGTAGCGACTTCATGGATTGAAAACACCACTTCGTCGTGATGTATGAGGGATTTCGGCCATTTTTCGAAAGAATGAGCACTTGCATATTTGGTAGGCTTGGATTGTCGGCATACGAAGAATTGAGCGTAACTTTTGCACACGGTGTCCGTTTTCGGCCCATAAGTACTTTTTGGAAATGTAGCGATCGTTTTGGATTGAACTCACAACCTCATCGTGACGTACGAGGGTTTTGGCCATTCTTGGAAAGAATGAGCGCTTGTATATTTAGAACGCTTGGAGAGTCGGTGGACGAAGAATTGAGGTTAACTTTTGCACACGGTGTCCGTTTTGGGCCTATAAGAACTTTTTGAAAAAGTGGCGACCGTTTTGGATTGAACTCACCACTTTGTCGTGACGTATGAGGGATTTTGGCCATTCTTCAAAAGAATGAGCGCTTGTATATTTAGAAAGCTAGGGGAGTCGACGGACGTAGAATTGAGTTTAACTTTTACACATGGTGTCCGCTTTGGGCCCATAAGAACTTATTGGAAATGTAGCGACCGTTTTGAATTGAACTCACCACTTCGTCGTGACGTATGAGGGATTTCGGCCATTTTTCGAAAGAATGAGCACTTATATATTTGGAACGCTTGGATTGTAGTCGTACGAAGAATTGAGCGTAACTTTTGCACACGGTGTCCATTTTGGGCCCATAAGTACTTTTTGGAAATGTAGCGACCGTTTTGGATTGAACTCACCACTTCGTCGTGACGTATGAGGGATTTTGGCCATTTTTTGAATGAATGACCACTTGCATATTTGGAAGGCTGGGATTGTCGGCGTAAGAAGAATTGAGCGTAACTTTTGCACACGGTGTCCGTTTTGGGCCCATAAGCACTTTTTGGAAATGTAGCGACCGTTTTGGATTGAACTCACCACTTCGGCGTGACGTGTGAGGGATTTCGGCCATTTTTTGAGAGAATGACCACTTACATAATTGGAAGGCTTGGATTGTCGGCGTACGAAAAATTGAGCTTAACTTTTGCACACGGTGTCCGTTTTGGGCCCATAAGAACTTTTTGGAAATGTAGCGACCGTTTTGGATTGAACTCACCACTTCGTCGTGACGTACAAGGGATTTTGGCCATTCTTCAAAAGAATGAGCGCTTGTATATTTAGAGCGCTTGGAGAGTCGGCGGACGAAGAATTGAGCGTAACTTTGCACACGGTGTCCGTTTTGGGCCCATAAGTACTTTTTGGAAATGTCGCGACCGTTTTGGATTGAACTGACCACTTCATCGTGACGTATGAGGGATTTCGACCATTTTTGGAAAGAATGAGCACTTGCATATTTGGAAGGCTTGGATTGACGGCGTACGAAGAATTGAGAGTAACTTTTGCACACAGTGTCCGTTTTGGGCCCATAAGTACTTTTTGGAAATGTAGCGACCGTTATGGATTGAAAACACCACTTCGTCGTGACGTATGAGGGATTTCGGCCATTTTTCGAAAGAATGAGCACTTGCATATTTGGTAGGCTTGGATTGTCGGCGTACGAAGAATTGAGCGTAACTTTTACACACGGTGTCGGTTTTGGGCCCATAAGAACTTTTTGGAAATGTAGCGACCGTTTCGGATTGAACTCACCACTTCATCGTGATGTACTATGGATTTTGGCCATTCTTCGAAAGAATGAGCGCTTGTATATTTAGAAAGCTTGGAGAGTCGACGGACGTAGAATTGAGTTTAACTTTTGCACACGGTGTCCGCTTTGGGCCCATAAGAACTTTTTGGAAATGTAGCGACCGTTTTGGATTGAACTCACCACTTCGCCGTGACGTATGAGGGATTTCGGCCATTTTTTGAAAGAATAACCACTTGCATATTTGGAAGGCTTGGATTGTCGGCGTACGAAGAATTGAGCGTAACTTTTGCACACGGTGTCCATTTTGGGCCCGTGAAAACTTTTTGGCAATGTAGCGACCGTTTTGGATTGAACTCACCACTTCATCATGACGTACTAGGGATTTTGGCCATTCTTCGAAAGAACGAGTGCTTGTATATTTAGAAAGCTTGGAGAGTCGACGGACGTAGAATTGAGTTTAACTTTTGCACACGGTGTCTGCTTTGGGCCCATATGAACGTTTTGGAAATGTAGCGACCGTTTTGGATTGAACTCACCACTTCGTCATGACGTATGAGGGATTTCGGCCATTTTTCAAAAGAATGGGCACTTGCATATTTGGAACACTTGGATTGTCGGCGTACGAAGAATTGAGCGTAACTTCTGCACGCGGTGTCCATCTTAGGCCCATAAGTACTTTTTGGAAATGTAGCGACCGTTTTGGATTGAACTCACCACTCCGTCATGGCGTACGAGGGATTTTGGCCATTCTTCGAAAGAATGAGCGCTTGTATATTTAGAACGCTTGGAGAGTCGGCGGACGAAGAATTGAGGGTAACTTTTGCACACGGTGTCGATTTTGGGCCCATAAGAACTTTTTGGAAATGTAGCGACCGTTTTGGATTGAACTCAACACTTCATCGTGACGTACTATAGATTTTGGCCATTCTTCAAAAGAATGAGCGCTTGTATATTTAGAAAGCGTGGAGGGTCGACGGACGAAGAATTGAGGGTAAATTTGCACACGGTGTCGGTTTTGGGCCCAAAAGAACTTTTTGGAAATGTAGCGACCGTTTTGGATTGAACTCATCACTTCGTCGTGACGTACTATGGATTTTGGCCATTCTTCGAAAGAATGAGCGCTTGTATATTTAGAAAGCTTGGAGAGTCGACGGACGTAGAATTGAGTTTAACTTTTGCACACGGTGTCCGCTTTGGGCCCATAAGAACTTTTTGGAAATGTAGCGACCGTTTTGGATTGAACTCACCACTTCGTCATGACATATGAGGGATTTCGGCCATTTTTCGAAAGAATGGGCACTTGCATATTTGGAACGCTTGGATTGTCGGCGTACGAAGAATTGAGCGTAACTTCTGCACGCGGTGTCCGTTTTAGGCCCATATGAACTTTTTGGAAATGTAGCGACCGTTTTGGATTGAACTCACCACTTCTTCATGACGTATGAGGGATTTCGGCCATTTTTCGTAAGAATGAGCACTTGCATATTTGGAAGGCTTGTATTGTCGGCGTACGATGAATTGAGCGTAACTTTTGCACACGGTGTCCGTTTTGGGCCCATAAGTACTTTTTGGAAATGTCGCGACTGTTTTGGATTGAACTGACCACTTCGTTGTGACGTATGAGGGATTTCGGCCATTTTTCGAAAGAATGAGCACTTGCATATTTGGAAGGCTTGGATTGACGGCGTACGAAGAATTGAGAGTAACTTTTGCACACAATGTCCGTTTTGGGCCCATATGTACTTTTTGGAAATGTAGCGACCGTTATGGATTGAAAACACCACTTCGTCGTGACATATGAGGGATTTTAGGCCTTTTTCAAAAGAATGAGCACTTGCATATTTGGTAGGCTTGGATTGTCGGCGTACGAAGAATTGAGCGTAACTTTTGTACACAGTGTCCGTCTTGGGCCTATAAGTACTTTTTGAAAATGTAGCGACCGTTTTGGATTGAACTCACAACTTCGTCGTGGCGTAGGAGGGATTTTGGCCATTCTTCGAAAGAATGAGCACTTGTATATTTAGAACGCTTGGAGAGTCGGCGGACGAAGAATTGAGGGTAACCTTTGCACACGGTGTCGGTTTTGGGCCCATAAGAACTTTTTGGAAATGTAGCGACCGTTTTGGATTGAACTCACCACTTCATCGTGACGTACTATGGATTTTGGCCATTCTTCGAAAGAATGAGCGCTTTTATATTTAGAAAGCTTGGAGAGTCGACGGATGTAGAATTGAGTTTAACTTTTGCACACGGTGTCCGCTTTGGGCCCATATGAACTTTTTGGAAATGTAGCGACCGTTTTGTATTGAACTCACCACTTCGTCGTGACGTATGAGGGATTTCGGCCATTTTTCGAAAGAATGACCACTTGCATATTTGGAAGGCTTGGATTGTCGGCGTACAAAGAATTGAGCGTAACTTTTGCACACGGTGTCCGTTTTGGGCCCATAAGAACTTTTTGGAAATGTAGCGACCG
Organism: Olea europaea var. sylvestris; assembly: GCF_002742605.1. Taxonomy (NCBI): domain Eukaryota; kingdom Viridiplantae; phylum Streptophyta; class Magnoliopsida; order Lamiales; family Oleaceae; genus Olea; species Olea europaea. Next base: position 7,764 of record NW_019263738.1, on the reverse strand, counting down.
TTTTGGATTGAACTCACCACTTCATCGTGACGTACTAGGGATTTTGGCCATTCTTTGAAAGAACGAGTGCTTGTATATTTAGAAAGCTTGGAGAGTCGACGGACGTAGAATTGAGTTTAACTTTTGCACACGGTGTCCGCTTTTGGCCCATAAGAACTTTTTGGAAATGTAGCGACCGTTTTGGATGGAACTCACCACTTCGTCGTGACGTATAAGGGATTTCGGCCATTCTTTGAAAGAATGAGCGCTTGTATATTTAGAAAGCTTGGAGAGTCGACGGACGTAGACTTGAGTTTAACTTTTGTACACGGTGTCCACTTTGGGCCCATAAAAACTTTTTGGAAATGTAGCGACCGTTTTGGATTGAACTCACCACTTCATCATGACGTATAAGGGATTTCAGCCATTTTTCGAAAGAATGGGCACTTGCATATTTGGAACGCTTGGATTGTCGGCGTATGAAGAATTGAGCGTAACTTCTGCACGCGGTACCCGTTTTAGGCCCATATGAACTTTTTGGAAATGTAGCGACCGTTTTGGATTGAACTCACCACTTCGTCATGACGTACTATGGATTTTGGCCATTCTTCGAAAGAATGAGCGCTTTTATATTTAGAAAGCTTGGAGAGTCGACAGACGTAGAATTGAGTTTAACTTTTGCACACGGTGTCCACTTTGGGCCCATAAGAACTTTTTGGAAATGTAGCGACCGTTTTGTATTGAACTCACCACTTCGTCTTGACGTATGAGGAATTTCGGCCATTTTTCGAAAGAATGACCTCTTGCATATTTGGAAGGCTTGGATTGTCGGCGTACGAAGAATTGAGCGTAACTTTTGCACACGGTGTCCATTTTGGGCCCGTGAGAAATTTTTGGAAATGTAGCGACCATTTTGGATTAAACTCACCACTTCATCATGACGTACTAGGGATTTTGGCCATTCTTTGAAAGAACGAGCGCTTGTATATTTAGAAAGCTTGGAGAGTCGACAGACGTAGAATTGAGTTTAACTTTTGCACACGGTGTCCGCTTTGGGCCCATAAGAACTTTTTGGAAATGTAGCGACCATTTTGGATTGAACTCACCACTTCATCGTGACGTATGAGGGATTTCGGACTTTTTTCGATAAAATGAGCACTTGCATATTTGGAAAGCTTAGATTGTCGGCGTACGAAGAATTGAGCGTAACTTTTGCACACGGTGTCCGTTTTGGGCCCATAAGTACTTTTTAAAAATGTAGCGACCGTTTTGGATTGAACTCAGCCACTTCGTCATGACGTATGAGGGATTTCGGCCATTTTTTGAAATAATGACCACTTGTATATTTGGAAGGCTTGGATTGTCGGCGTACGAAGAATTGAGCGTAACTTTTGCACACGGTGTCCGTTTTGGGCCCATAAGTACTTTTTGGAAATGTCGCGACCGTTTTGGATTGAACTGACCACTTCGTTGTGACGTATGAGGGATTTCGGCCATTTTTCGATAGAATGATCACTTGCATATTTGGAAGGCTTGGATTGACGGCGTACGAACAATTGAGCGTAACGTTTGCACACGGTGTCCGTTTTGGGCCCATAAGTACGTTTTGGAAATGTAGCGATCGTTATAGATTGGAAACACCACTTCATCGTGACGTATGTGGGATTTCGGCCATTTTTCGAAAGAATGAGCTCTTGCATATTTGGTAGGCTTGGATTGTCGGCGTACGAAGAATTGAGCGTAACTTTTGCACACGGTGTCCGTTTTGGGCCCATAAGTACGTTTTGGAAATGTAGCGATCGTTATAGATTGGAAACACCACTTCATCGTGACGTATGTGGGATTTCGGCCATTTTTCGAAAGAATGAGCTCTTGCATATTTGGTAGGCTTGGATTGTCGGCGTACGAAGAATTGAGCGTAACTTTTGCACACGGTGTCCGTTTTGGGCCCATAAGTACTTTTTGGAAATTTAGCGACCGTCATGGATTGCAAACACCACTTCGTCGTGACGTATGAGGGATTTCGGCCATTTTTCGAAAGAATGAGCACTTGCATATTTGGAAGGCTTGGATTGTCGGCGTACGAAGAATTGAGCGTCACTTTTGCACTCGGTGTCCATTTTGGGCCCATAAGTACTTTTTGGAAATCTAGCGACCGTTTTGGATTGAACTCACAACTTTGTCGTGACGTATGAGGGATTTTGGCCATTTTTTGAAAGAATGACCACTTACATATTTGGAAGGCTCGGATTGTCGGCGTACGAAGAATTGAGCGTAACTTTTGGACACGGTGTCCGTTTTGGGCCCATAAGAACTTTTTGGAAATGTAGCGACCGTTTTGGATTGAACTCACCACTTTGTCGTGACGTATGAGGGATTTCTGCCATTCTTCAAAAGAATGAGCGCTTGGAGAGTCGGCGGCCGAAGAATTGAGCGTAACTTTTGCACACGGTGTCCGTTTTGGGCCCATAAGTACTTCTTGGAAATCTAGCGACCGTTTTGGATTGAACTCACAACTTCGTCGTGACGTATGAGGGATTTCGGCCATTTTTTGAAAGAATGACCACTTACATATTTGGAAGGCTTGGATTGTCGGCGTACGAAGAATTGTGCGTAACTTTTGCACAGGGTGCCCGTTTTGGGCCCATAAGAACTTTTTGGAAATGTAGCGACCGTTTTGGATTGAACTCACCACTTTGTCGTGACGTACGAGGGATTTTTGCCATTCTTCAAAAGAATGAGCGCTTGTATATTTAGAGTGCTTGGAGAGTCGGCGGACGAAGAATTGAGCGTAACTTTTGCACACGGTGTCCGTCTTGGGCCCATAAGTACTTTTTGAAAATGTAGCGACCGTTTTGGATTGAACTCACGACTTCGTCGTGACGTACGAGGGATTTTGACAATTCTTCGAAAGAATGAGCGCTTGTATATTTAAAACTCTTGGAGAGTCGGCGGACGAAGAATTAAGGGTAACTTTTGCACACGGTGTCGGTTTTGGGCCCATAAGAACTTTTTGGAAATGTAGCGACCGTTTTGGATTGAACTCACGACTTCGTCGTGACGTACGAGGGATTTTGACAATTCTTCGAAAGAATGAGCGCTTGTATATTTAAAACTCTTGGAGAGTCGGCGGACGAAGAATGAAGGGTAACTTTTGCACACGGTGTCGGTTTTGGGCCCATCAGAACTTTTTGGAAATGTAGCGACCGTTTTGGATTGAACTCACCACTTCGTCATGATATATGAGGGATTTCGGCCATTTTTCGAAAGAATGGGCACTTGCATATTTGGAACGCTTGGATTGTCGGCGTACGAAGAATTGAGCGTAACTTCTGTACGCGGTGTCCGTTTTGGGCCCATATGAACTTTTTGGAAATGTAGCGACCGTTTTGGATTGGACTCACCACTTCTTCATGACGTATGAGGGATTTCGGCCATTTTTCGTAAGAATGAGCACTTGCATATTTGGAAGGCTTGTATTGTCGACGTACGATGAATTGAGCGTAACTTTTGCACACGGTGTCCGTTTTGGGCCCATAAGTACTTTTTGGAAATGTCGCGACTGTTTTGGATTGAACTGACCACTTCTTCGTGACGTATGAGGGATTTCGGCCATTTTTCGAAAGAATGAGCACTTGCATATTTGGAAGTCTTGGATTGACGGCGTACGAAGAATTGAGAGTAACTTTTGCACACAATGTCCGTTTTGGGCCCATATGTACTTTTTGGAAATGTAGCGACCGTTATGGATTGAAAACACCACTTCGTCGTGACGTATGAGGGATTTTAGCCGTTTTTCAAAAGAATGAGCACTTGCATATTTGGTAGGCTTGGATTGTCGGCGTACGAAGAATTGAGCGTAACTTTTGTACACAGTGTCCGTCTTGGGCCTATAAGTACTTTTTGAAAATGTAGCGACCGTTTTGGATTGAACTCACAACTTCGTCGTGGCGTAGGAGGGATTTTGGCCATTCTTCGAAAGAATGAGCACTTGTATATTTAGAACGCTTGGAGAGTCGGCGGACGAAGAATTGAGGGTAACCATTGCACACGGTGTCGGTTTTGGGCCCATAAGAACTTTTTGGAAATGTAGCGACCGTTTTGGATTGAACTCACCACTTCATCACGACGTAGTAGGGATTTTGGCCATTCTTCGAAAGAACGAGCGCTTGTATATTTAGAAAGCTTGGAGAGCCGACGGACGTAGAATTGAGTTTAACTTTTGCACACGGTGTCCGCTTTGAGCCCATAAGAACTTTTTGGAAATGTAGCGACCGTTTTGGATTGAACTCACCACTTCATCGTGATGTATGAGGGATTTCGGCCATTTTTCGAAAGAATGAGCACTTGCATATTTGGAACGCTTGGATTGTCGGCGTACGAAGAATTGAGCGTAACTTCTGCACACGGTGTCCGTTTTGGGCCCATATGAACTTTTTGGAAATGTAGCGACCGTTTCGGATTGAACTCACCACTTCGTCGTGACGTATGAGGGATTTCGGCCATTTTTCGAAAGAATGAGCACCTGCATATTTAGAACACTTGGATTGTCGGCGTACGAAGAATTGAGCGTAACTTTTGCACACGGTGTCCGTTTTGGGCCCATAAGAACTTTTTTGAAATGTAGCGACCATTTTGGATTGAACTCACCACTTCGTCATGACGTACGAGGGATTCTGGCCATTCTGCGAAAGAATGAGCGCTTGTATATTTAGAGCGCTTGGAGAGTCGACGGACGAAGAATTGAGCGTAACTTTCGCACACGGTGTCCGCTTTGGGCCCATAAGAACTTTTTGGAAATGGAGCGACCCTTTTGGGTTGAACTGACTACTTCGTTGTGACGTATGTGGGATTTTGGCCATTTTTCGAAAGAATGAGCACTTGCATATTTGGAAGGCTTGGATTGACAGCGTACGAAGAATTGAGAGTAACTTTTGCACACGGTGTCCGTTTTGGGCCCATAAGAACTTTTTTGAAATGTAGCGACCGTTTTGGATTGAACTCAGCACTTCGTCGTGACGTATGTGGGATTTCGGCCATTTTTTGAAAGAATGAGCACTTGCATATTTGGAGCGCTTGGATTGTCGACGTACGAAGAATTGAGCGTAACTTTTGCACACGGTGTCGGTTTTGGGCCTATAAGTACTTTTGGGAAATGTGGCGACCGTTTTGGATTGAACTCACAACTTTGTCGTGACGTACGAGGGATTTTTGCCATTCTTCAAAAGAATGAGCGCTTGCATATTTGGAACGCTTGGAGAGTCATCGGACGAAGAATTGAGCGTAACTTTTGCACACGGTGTCCGTTTTGGGGCCATATGTACTTTTTGGAAATGTAGCGACCGTTTTGGATTGAACTAACAACTTCTTCATGACGTACGAGGGATTTTGGTCATTTTTCGAAAGAATGAACACTTGTATATTTGGAACGCTTAGGTTGTCGGTGTACGAAGAATTGAGCGTAACTTTTGCACACGGTGTCCGTTTTGGGCCCATAAGAACTTTTTTGAAATATAGCGACCGTTTTGGATTGAACTCACAACTTTGTATTGACATACGAGGGATTTTGGCCATTCTTCGAAAGAATGAGCGCTTGTATATTTAGAATGCTTGGAGAGTCGACGGACGAAGAAATGAGCGCAACTTTTGCACACGGAGTCCATTTTGGGCCCATAAGAACTTTTTGGAAATGTAGCGACTGTTTTGGATTGAACTCACCACCTCATCGTGACGTATGAGGGATTTCGGCCATTTTTTGAAAGAATGACCAATTTCATATTTGGAAGGCTTGGATTGACGGCGTACGAAGAATTGAGCGTAACTTTTGCACACGGTGTCCGCTTTGGGCCCATAAGTACTTTCTGGAAATGTAGCGACCGTTTTGGATTGAACTCACCACTTCGTCGGGACGTATGAGGGATTTCGGCCATTTTCCAAAGAATGAGCACTTGCATATTTGGTAGGCTTGGATTGTCGGCGTACGAAGAATTGAGTGTAACTTTTGCACACGGCGTCCGTTTTGGGCCCATAAGTTCTTTTTGGAAATGTAGCGACCGTTTTGGATTGAACTCACAACTTCGTCGTGACGTACGAGGGATTTCGGCCATTCTTCAAAAGAATGAGCGCTGTATATTTAGAACGCTTGGAGAGTCGTCGGAAGAAAAATTGAGCGTAACTTTTGCACACGGTGACCGTTTTGGGCCCATAAGAACTTTTTGGAAATGTAGCGACCGTTTTGGATTGAACTCATCACTTCATCGTGACGTATGAGGGATTTCGGCTATTTTTCGAAAGAATGAGCACTTGCATATTTGGAAGGCTTGGATTGTCGGCGTACGAAGAATTGAGCGTAACTTTTGCACACGGTGTCCGTTTTGGGCCCATAAGTCCTTTTTGGAAATTTAGCGACCGTTTTGGATTGAACTCACCACTTCGTCGGGACGTATGAGGGATTTCGGGCATTTTTCGAAAGAATGAGAACTTGCTTATTTGGAAGGCTTGGATTGTCGTCGTACGAAGAATTGAGCGTAACTTTTGCACACGGTGCCATTTTGGGCCCATAAGTACTTTTTGGAAATGTAGTGACCGTTTTGGATTGAACTCACAACTTCATCGTGACGTACTAGGGATTTTGGCCATTCTTCGAAAGAATGAGCGCTTGTATATTTAGAAAGCTTGGAGAGTCGATGGACGAAGAATTGAGTTTAACTTTTGCACACAGTGTCCGCTTTGGGCCCATAAAAAATTTTTTGGAAATGTAGCGACCGTTTTGGATTGAACTCACCCCTTCGTCGTGACGTATGAGGGATTTCGGCCATTTTTTGAAAGAATGAGCACTTGCATATTTAGAACGCTTGGATTGTCGGCGCACGAAGAATTGAGCGTAACTTCTGCACACGGTGTCCGTTTTGGGCCGATAAGTACTTTTTCGAAATATAGCGACCATTTTGGATTGAACTCAGAACTTCATCGTGACATACGAGGGATTTTGGCCATTTTTCGAAAGAACGAGCACTTGCATATTTTGAAGGCTTGGATTGTCGGCGTACGAAGAATTGAGCGTAACTTTTGCACACGGTGTCCGTTTTGGGCCCATAAGAACTTTTTGGAAATGTAACGACTGTTTTGGATTGAACTCACCACTTCATCGTAACGTACGAGTAATTTTGGCCATTCTTCGAAAGAATGAGCGCTTGTATATTTAGGGAGCTTGGAGAGTCGGCGGACGAAGAATTGAGTGTAACGTTTGCACACGGTGTCCGCTTTGGGCCCATAAGAACTTTTTGGAAGTGGAGCGACCATTTTGGATTGAACTCACCACTTCATCGTGACGTATGAGGGATTTTAGCCATTTTTCGAAAGAATGAGCACTTGCATATTTGGAACGCTTGGAGAGTCGTCAAACGAAGAAATGAGCGTAACTTTTGCACACGGTGTCCATTTTGGGCACATAAGAACTTTTTGGAAATGTAGCGACCGTTTTGGATTGAACTCACCACTTCATCGTGACGTACGAGTAATTTTGGCCATTCTTCGAAAGAATGAGCGCTTGTATATTTAGAGCGCTTGGAGAGTCGGCGGACGAAGAATTGAGCGTAACGTTTGCACACGGTGTCCGCTTTGGGCCCATAAGAACTTTTTGGAAGTGGAGCGACCATTTTGGATTGAACTCACCACTTTGTCATGACGTATGAGGGATTTTAGCCATTTTTCAAAAGAATGAGCACTTGCATATTTGGAACGCTTGGAGAGTCGGCGGACGAAGAAATGAGCGTAACTTTTGCA
>NW_019263737.1:0-14302 GCF_002742605.1 Olea europaea var. sylvestris | reverse complement strand
TTCCGATCAATTTGTCAAATTTTAGCCCATTCCGACACCGTCGAGAAAAACGACGAAATTGCACCCGGCCGAATTTTTGTTACCGATCAATCTATCAAATTTTAGCCCATTACGACACTGTCGCGAAAAATGAAAAAATTGCCCTCGGCGGGATTTTTGTTTCCGATCCGCCGGCTAAATTTTAGCCCATTCCGACACCGTCACGAAAAATGACGAAATTGCCCCCGGCACGATTTTTGTTTCCGATCGACCTGTCAAATTTTAGACCATTCCGACACCGTCCCGAAAGATGACGAAATTGCCCCCGGCGCGATTTTTCTTTCTGATCAATCTGTCAAATTTTCGCCCATTCTAACACTGTCGTGAAAAATGACGAAATTGCCCCTAGCACGGTTTTTGTTTCCGATCAACTTGTAGAATTTTAGCCCATTCCGACATCGTCGCGAAAAATGACGAATTTGCCCCCGGCATGATTTTTGTTTCCGATCAACCTGTAAAATTTTATCCATTCCGACACCGTCGCGAAAAATGACGAAATTCCCCCGGTGTGATTTTTGTTTCCGATCAATCAGTCCAACTTTAGCCCATTCTAACACCGTCGCAATAATGACGAAATTGCCCCGGCTTCGTTTTTGTTTCCTATCAAACTGTCAAATTATAGCCCATTCCAACACCGTCGAGAGAAATGACGAAATTGCCCCGACGCGATTTTTGTTTCTAATCAATCTGTCAAATTTTAGCCCATTCCGACACCATCGCGAAAAATGACGAAATTACCCCCGACGCGATTTTGGTTTCCGATCAATCTGTCAAATTTTATCACATTCCGACACCGTCGCGAAAAATGACGAAATTGCCCCCTGCGCGATTTTGGTTGCCAAATTTCAACCCATTCCGACATCGTCGCGAAATGTGACGAAATTGCCCCTGGCGCGATTTTTGTCTTCGATGAATCAGTCAAATTTTAGCACATTCCGACACCGTCGCGAAAAATGACGAAATTGCCCTCGCCTCGATTTTTGTTTCCGATCAATTTGTAAAATTTTAGCCCATTCCGACTCCGTCGCGAAAAATGACGAAATTGCCCCCGGCGCGATTTTTGTCGCCAAATTTCAGCCCATTCCGACAACATCGCGAAAAATGAGGAAATTGCCCCTAGCGCGATTTTTGTTTCCGATGAATCAGTCAAATTCTAGCCCATTCCGACACCGTCGCGAAAAAAGACGAAATTGCCCCCGACTCGATTTTTGTTTCCGATCAATCTGTCAAATTTTACCCAATTCCGACACCATCGGGAAAAATGACGAAATTACCCCTGGCGTGATTTTTGTTGCCAAATTTCAGCCCATTCCGACAACGTCACAAAATAAGACAAAATTGCCCCTGGCGCGATTTTGGTTTCCGATCAATCTGTTAAAATTTAGCCCATTCCGACACTGTCGCGAAAAATGACGAAATTGCCCCCGGCGCGATTTTTGTTTCCGATCAACCTGTCAAATTTTAGCCCATTCCGACACCGTCGCTAAAAATGGCGAAATTGCCCACGGCGCGATTTTTGTTTTCGATCAATCTGTTAAATTTTAGCCCATTACGACACCGTCGCGAAAAAAGATGAAATTGCCCCCGGCACGATTTTTGGTTTCGATCAATCTGTCAAATTTTAGCCCATTCTGACACCGTAGCGAAGAATGACGAAATTGCCCCAGGCGCGATTTTGGTTTCCGATCAATCTGTCAAATTTTATCCCATTCCGACACCGTCGCGAAAAATGACGAAATTGCCCCCGACTCGATTTTTGTTTCCGATGAAACTGTCAAATTATAGCCCATTCCGACACCGTCGAGAAAAATGACGAAATTTCCCCGACGCGATTTTTGTTTCTGATCAATCTGTCAAATTTTATCCCATTCTGACACCGTCGCGAAAAATGACGAAATTGCCCCTGCACGATTTTGGTTGCCAAATTTTAGCCCATTCCGACAACATCGTGAAAAATGACGAAATTTCCCCTGGCACGATTTTTGTTTCCGATGAATCAGTCAATTTTAGCCCTTTCCGACACCGTCGCGAAAAATGACGAAATTGCCTCCGGCGCGATTTTTGATTACGATCAATCTATCAAATTTTAGCCCATTACGAAATCGTCGCAAAAAATGACGAAATTGCTCCCGGCGCGATTTTTATTTCCCATCAATCTACCAAATTTCAGCCATTTCTGACACCGTCGCCAAAAATGTCGAAATCACCCCTAGCGCGATTTTTGTTTTCGATCAATCTGTCATATTTTAGCCCATTCCGACACCGTCGCGAAAAATGGCGAAATTGTCCCCGGCACGATTTTTGTTACCGATCAATCTGTCAAATTTTAGCACATTACGACACCGTCGCGAAAAATGATGAAATCGCCCACGGTGTGGTTTTTGTTTCCGATCATCCTGTCAAATTTTAGCCCATTCCGACACTGTGGCAAAAAATGATGAAATTGCCCTCGGCGTGATTTTTGTTTCCGATCAACCTGTCAAATTTTAGCCCATTCCGACACCATCGCGAAAAATGACAAAATTGCCAACGGCGCGATTTCTGTTTCCAATCCACCTGTTAAATTTCAGCCCATGCCGACACCGTCACGAAAAATGACGAAATTGCCCCCGGCGCGATTTTTGTTTCCGATCGACCTGTCAAATTTTAGACCATTCCGACAACGTCACGAAAAATGACGAAATTGCCCCCGACGCGATTTTTGTTTCCGATCGATCTGTCAAATTTTTGCCCATTCCGACACTGTCGTGAAAAATGATGAAATTGCCCCTGGCGCGATTTTTGTTTCCGATCAACTTGTCAAATTTTAGCCCATTCCGACACCGTCGTGAAAAATGACGAAATTACCCCCGTCGCGATTTTTGTTTCCGATCAACCTGTAAAATTTTAGCCCATTCCGACACCGTCGCGAAAAATGACGAAATTCCCCAGGTGCGATTTTTGTTTCCGATCAATCTGTCAAATTTTAGCCCATTCAAACACCGTCGCGAAAAATGACGAAATTGCCCCCGGCGCGATTTTTGTGGCCAAATTTCAGCCCATTCCGACAACGTCGCGAAAAATGACGAAATTGCCCCTGGCGCGATTTTTGTTTCCGATCAATCTGTCAAATTTTAGCCCATTCCGACACTGTCGCGAAAAATGACGAAATTGCCCCTGGCGCGATTTTTTTCCGATCAATCTGTCAAATTTTAGAAATTCCAAAACCATCGCGAAAAATGACGAAACTGTCCCCTGCGCAATTTTGGTTGCCAAATTTCAGCCCATTCCGACAACGTAACGAAAAATGACGAAATTGCCCTTGGCGAGATTTTTGTTTCCGATCAATCTGTCAAATTTTAGCCCATTCCGACACCGTCGTGAAAAATGACGAAATTGCCCCCGGCGCGATTTTGGTTTCCGATCAATCTGTCAAATTTTATCCCATTCCGACACCGTTGCGAAAAATGACGAAATTGCCTCCTGCGCGATTTTTGTTGCCAAATTTCAGCCCATTCCAACAACGTCGCAAAAAATGACGAAATTGTCCCTGGCGCGATTTTTGTTTCCGATGAATCAGTCAAATTTTAGCCCATTCCGACACCATCGCGAAAAATTACGAAATTGTCCCTGGGGCGATTTTGGTTTCCGATCAACCTGTCAAATTTTAGCCCATTCCGACACCGTCGCGAACAATGACGAAATTGCCTCCGGCGCGATTTTTTTTTCCGATCAATCTGTAAAATTTTAGCCCATTCCGAAACCGATGCGAAAAACGACGAAATTGCCCCCGGCGCGATTTTTGTTCCCGATCAGTCTGTCAAATTTTAGTCCATTACGACACCGTCGAGAAAAATGACGAAATCTTCCACGGCGCGGTTTTTGTTTCCGATCATCCTGTCAAATTTTAGCCCATTTCGACACCGTGGCGAAAAATGACTAAATTGCCCTCGTGATGATTTTTGTTTTCGATCAACCTGTCAAATTTTAGCCCATTCTGACATCGTCGCGAAAAATGACGAAATTGCCCTCGGCGCGATTTTTGTTTCCGATCAACCTGTAAAATTTTAGTACATTCCGACACTGTCGCGAAAAATGACGAAATTGCCCCCGGCGCGATTTTTGTCATCAAATTTCAGCCCATTCCGACAACGTCGTGAAAAATGACAAAATTGCCCCTGGCTCGATTTTTTTCCCAATGAATCAGTCAAATTTTAGCCCATTCTGACACCGTCGAGAAAAATGACGAAATTGCCCCCACCTCGATTTTTGTTTCCGATCAATCTGTCAAATTTTAACCCATTCCGACACCGTCGTGAAAAATGACGAAATTTCCCCTGACGCGATTTTTATTTCCCATCAATCTGCCAAATATCTGACATTTCCGACACCGTCGTGAAAAATGTCGAAATCACCCATAGCGCGATTTTTGTTTCCGATCGATCTGTCATATTTTAGCCCATTCCGACACCGTCGCGAAAAATGACGAAATTGCCCCCGCCGCGATTTTTGTTACCGATCAATCTGTCAAATTTTAGCACATTACAACACCGTCGCGAAAAATGACGTAATTATCCCGGTGCGATTTTTGTTTCCGATCAATCTGTCAAATTTTGGCCCATTACGACACCGTTGCGAAAAATGACGAAATTGCCCCAGGCGCGATTTTTGTTTCCCATTAATCTACCAAATTTCTGCCATTTTCGACACCGTCGCAAAAAATATAGAAATCACCCCTGGCGCGATTTTTGTTTCCGATCAACCTGTCTAATTTTAACCCATTCCGACACCGTCGTGAAAAATGATGAAATTGCCCCCGGCGCGATTTTTGTTTCCCATCAACCTGTCAAATTCAGCCTACTCCGACACCGTCGCGAAAAATGACGAAATTGCCCACGGCGCGATTTTTGTTTCCGATCAATTTTTCAAATTTTAGCGCATTCTGACTCCGTCGCGAAAAACGACAAAATTGCACCCGGCTCGATTTTTGTTACCGATCAATCTGTCAAATTTTAGCCCATTACGACACTGTCGCGAAAAATGACAAAATTGCCCCCGCGCGATTTTTGTTTTCGATCCACCTGTTAAATTTTAGCCCATTCCGACACCGTCACGAAAAATGACGAAATTGCCCCCGGCACAGTTTTTGTTTCCGATCGACCTGTCAAATTTTAGACCATTCCGACACCTTTACGTAAAATGACGAAATTGCCCACGACGCGATTTTTGTTTCCGATCGATCTGTCAAATTTTAGCACATTCCGACACTGTCGTGAAAAATGACGAAATTGCCCCTGGCGCCGTTTTTGTTTCCGATCAACCTGTCGAATTTTAGCCCATTCCGACATCTTCGCGAAAAACGTTGAAATTATCCCCGTCGCGATTTTTGTTTCCGATCAACCTGTAAAATTTTAGCCCATTCCGACACCGTCGCGAAAAATGACGAAATTCCGCCGGTGCAATTTTTTTTTCCGATCAATCTGTCAAATTTTAGACCATTCTAACACCGTCGCGAACCGACTCGATTTTTGTTTCCGATCAATCTGTCAAATTTTTGCCCATTCCGACACAGTCGCGAAAAATGACGAAATTGCCCCCGGCGCGATTTTTGTTGCCAAATTTCCGCCCATTCCGACAACGTCACAAAAAAAGACGAAATTGCCCCTGGCGTGATTTTGGTTTCCGATCAAGCTGTCAAATTTTTGCCCATTCCGACACCGTCGCGAAAAATGACGAAATTGCCCCCGGCGCGATTTTTGTTTTTTTCGATCAACCTGTTAAAATTTAGCCCATTCCGACACCGTCGCGAAAAATGATGAAATTGCCCCCGGCGCGATTTTTGTTTCCGATCAATCTGTCAAATTTTAGCCCATTACGACACCGTCGCGAAAAATGACTAAATTGTCGCCAGCGCGGTTTTTGTTTCCGATCATCCAGTCAAATTTTAGCTCATTCCGACACCATCGTGAAAAATGACGAAATTTCCCCCGGCGCGATTTTTGTTTCCGATCAATCTGTCAAATTTTAGCCCATTTCGACACCGTCGCGAAAAATGACGAAATTGCCCCCGGCGCGATTTTTGTTTCCGATCAATCTGTCAAATTTTAGCCCATTTCGACACCGTCGCGAAAAATGACGAAATTGCCCCCGGAGAGATTTTTGTTTCCGATCAACCTGTAAAAGTTTACCCCATTCCGACACCGTCGCGAAAAATGACGAAATTTTCCCGACGCGATTTTTGTTTCCGATCATTATGTCAAATTTTAGCCCATTCCCACACCGTCACGAAAAATGACGAAATTACCCCCGGCGTGAATTTTGTTTCCGATCAATCTCTCAAGTTTTAGCCTATTCCGACATCGTCGCGAAAAATGACAAAATTGCCCCTGCGCGATTTTTGTTGCCAAATTTCAGCCCATTCCGACAACGTCGTGAAAAATGACGAAATTGCCCCTGGCGCAATTTTTGTTTCAGATGAATAAGTCAAATTTTAGCCCATTCCGACACCATCGCGAAAAATGACGAAATTGCCCCCGGGGCGATTTTTGTTTCCGATCAATCTGTCAAATTTCAGCCCATTCCGACACTATCGTGAAAAATGACGAAATTGCCCCGGCGCTATTTTTGTTGCCAAATTTCAGCCCATTCTGACAACGTCGCGAAAAATGACGAAATTGCCCCCAGCACGATTTTTATTTCCGATCAATCTGTCAAATTTTAGCCCATTCCGACACTGTCGCGAAAAATGACGTAATTACCCCTGGCGCGATTTTTTTTCCGATCTATCTGTCAAATTTTAGCCATTTCGACACCGTCGCGAAAAATGACGAAATTGCCCCCGGCGTGATTTTGGTTGCTAAATTTCAGCCCATTCCAACGTCACGAAAAATGACGAAATTGCCCCTGGAGAGATTTTTGTTTCCGATCAATCTGTCAAATTTTAGCCCATTCCAACACCGTCGCGAAAAATGACGAAATTGCCCCCGGCGCGATTTTTTGTTTCCGATCAATCTGTCAAATTTTAGCCCATTCCGACACCGTCGCAAAAAATGACAAAATAGCCCACAGCGCGATTTTTGTTTCCGATCATCCTGTCAAATTTCAGCCAATTCCGACACCGTCGCGAAAAATGACGTAATTATCCCGGCGCGATTTTTGTTTCCGATCAATCTGTCAAATTTTGGCCCATTACGACACCGTTGCGAAAAATGACGAAATTGCCCCCGGCACGATTTTTGTTTCCCATTGATCTACCAAATTTCTGCCATTTTCGACACCGTCGCGAAAAATATAGAAATCACCCCTGGCGCGATTTTTGTTTCCGATCAACCTGTCTAATTTTAACCCATTCCGACACCGTCGCGAAAAATGACGAAATTGCCCCCGAAGAGATTTTTGTTTCCCATCAACCTGTCAAATTCAGCCTACTCCGACACCGTCGCGAAAAATGACGAAATTGCACACGGCGCGATTTTTGTTTCCGATCAATTTTTCGAATCTTAGCGCATTCTGACTCCGTCGCGAAAAACGACGAAATTGCACCCGGCTCGATTTTTGTTACCGATCAATCTGTTAAATTTTAGCCCATTAAGACACTGTCGCGAAAAATGAAAAAATTGCCCCCGCGCGATTTTTGTTTTCGATCCACCTGTTAAATTTTAGCCCATTCCGACACCGTCACGAAAAATGACGAAATTGCCCCCGGCACGATTTTTGTTTCCGATCGGCCTGTCAAATTTTAGACCATTCCGACACCTTTACGGAAAATAACGAAATTGCCCACGACGCGATTTTTGTTTCCGATCGATCTGTCAAATTTTAGCACATTCCGACACTGTCGTGAAAAATGACGAAATTGCCCCTGGCGCGATTTTCGTTTCCGATCAACCTGTCAAATTTTAGCCCATTCCGACATCTTCGCGAAAAACGTTGAAATTACCCCCGTCGCGATTTTTGTTTCCGATCAACCTGTAAATTTTTAGCCCATTCCGACACCGTCACGAAAAATGACGAAATTCCGCCGGTGCGATTTTTTTTTCCGATCAATCTGTCAAATTTTAGCCCATTCTAACACCGTCGCGAACCGACTCGATTTTTGTTTCCGATCAATCTGTCAAATTTTTGCCCATTCCGACACCGTCGCGAAAAATGACGAAATTGCCCCCGGCGCGATTTTTGTTTCCGATCAATCTGTCAAATTTTAGCCCATTCCGACGCCGTCGCGAAAAATGACGATGACGAAATTGCCCCCGGCGCGATTTTTGTTTCCGATCAATCTGTCAAATTTTTGCCCATTCCGACACCGTCGCGAAAAATGACGAAATTGCCCCCGGCGCGATTTTTGTTTTTGATCAACCTGTTAAATTTTAGCCCACTCCGACACCGTCGCGAAAAATGACGAAATTGCCCCTGGCGCGATTTTTGTTTCCGATCAATCTGTCAAATTTTAGCCCATTACGACACCGTCGCGAAAAATGACTAAATTGTCGCTAGCGCGGTTTTTGTTTCCGATCATCCTGTCAAATTTTAGCTCATTCCGACACCATCGTGAAAAATGACGAAATTGCCCTCGGCGCAATTTTTGTTTCCGATCAATCTGTCAAATTTTAGCCCATTACGACACCGTCGCGAAAAATGACGAAATTGCCCCCGGAGAGATTTTTGTTTCCGATCAACCTGTAAAAGTTTACCCCATTCCGACACCGTCGCGAAAAATGACGAAATTTCCCCGGCGCGATTTTTGTTTCCGATCATTATGTCAAATTTTAGCCCATTCCCACACCGTCGCGAAAAATGACGAAATTACCCCCGGCGTGAATTTTGTTTCCGATCAATCTCTCAAGTTTTAGCCCATTCCGACACCGTCGCGAAAAATGACAAAATTGCCCATGCGCGATTTTTGTTGCCAAATTTCAGCCCATTCCGACAACGTCGTGAAAAATGACGAAATTGCCCCTGGCGCGATTTTTGTTTCCGATGAATAAGTCAAATTTTAGCCCATTCTGACACCATCGCGAAAAATGACGAAATTGCCCCCGGGAAGATTTTTGTTTCCGATCAATCTGTCAAATTTCTGCCCATTCCGACACTATCGTGAAAAATGACGAAATTGCCCCGGCGCTATTTTTGTTGCCAAATTTCAGCCCATTCTGACAACGTCGCGAAAAATGACGAAATTGCCCCCAGCACGATTTTTATTTCCGATCAATCTGTCAAATTTTAGCCCATTCCGATACTGTCGCGAAAAATGACGTAATTACCCCTGGCGCGATTTTTTTTCCGATCTATCTGTCAAATTTTAGCCATTTCGACACCGTCGCGAAAAATGACGAAATTGCCCCCGGCGTGATTTTGGTTGCTAAATTTCTGCCCATTCCGACAACGTCACGAAAAATGACGAAATTGCCCCTGGAGAGATTTTTGTTTCCGATCAATCTGTCAAATTTTAGCCCATTCCAACACCGTCGCGAAAAATGACGAAATTGCCCCCGGCGCGATTTTTTGTTTCCGATCAATCTGTCAAATTTTAGCCCATTCCGACACCGTAGCGAAAAATGACAAAATTGCCCCCGGCGCGATTTTGGTTTCCGATCAATATGTCAAATTTTATCCCATTCCGACACCGTCGTGAAAAATGACGAAATTGCCCCTGCGCGATTTTGGTTACCAAATTTTAGCCCATTCCGACAACGTCGCGAAAAATGACGAAATTACCCCTGGTGCGATTTTGTTTCCGTTGAATCAGTCAATTTTAGCCCATTCCGACACCATCGCGAAAAATGACGAAATAGCCCCATGGGCGATTTTTGTTTCCGATCAACCTGTCAAATTTTAGCCCATTCCGACACCGTCGGGAAAAATGACGAAATTGCCTCCGGCGCGATTTTTGTTTCCGATCAATCTGTCAAATTTTAGCCCATTACGAAACCGTCCCAAAAAATGACGAAATTGCTCCCGGCTCGATTTTTATTTCCCGTCAATCTGCCAAATTTCGGCCATTTTCGGCACCGTCGCGAAAAATGTCGAAATCACCCCTCGCGCGATTTTTGTTTCCGATCAATCTGTCAAATTTTAGCCCACTCTTACACCATCGCGAAAAATGACGAAATCGCCCCCGGGGCTATTTTTGTTTCCGATCAACCTGTCAAATTTTAGCCCATTCCGACACAGTCGCGAAAAATGACGAAATTGCCTCTGGCGCGATTTTTGTTTCCGATCAATCTGTCAAATTTTAGCCCATTCTTACACCGACGCGAAAAAAGACGAAATTGCCCCCGGCGTGATTTTTTTTCCCAATCAATCTGTCAAATTTTAGCCCATTACGACACCGTCGAGAAAAATGACAAAATCGCCCACGGCGCGATTTTTGTTTCCAATCATCCTGTCAATTTTAGCCCATTCCGACACCGTGGTGAAAAATGACAAAATTGCCCTCGGTGTGATTTTTGTTTCCTATCAACCTGTCAAATTTTAGCCCATTCCGACACCGTCGCGAAAAATCACGAAATTACCCCCGGCGCTATCTTGGTTTCCGATAAATATGTCAAATTTTATCCCATTCCGACACCGTCGCGAAAAATGACGAAATTGCCCCCTGCACGATTTTTGTTGGCAAATTTCAGCCAATTCCGACAACGTCGCGAAAAATGACGAAATTGCCCGTGGCGTGATTTTTGTTTCCGATGAATCAGTCAAATTTTAGCCCATTCCGAAACCATCGCGAAAAATGACGAAATTGCCCCCGATGCGATTTTTGTTTCCGATCAACCTGTCAAATTTTAGCCCATTCCGATATTGTCACGAAAAATGACGAAATTGCCTCGCGCGCGATTTTTGTTTCCGATCAATCTGTCAAATTTTAGCCCATTCCGTCACCGTCGCGAAAAATGACGAAATTGCCCCCCGCTCGATTTTTGTTTTCGATCAAACTGTCAAATTATAGCCCATTCCATCACCGTCGAGTAAAATGACGAAATTGCCCAACGCGATTTTTGTTTCTGATCAATCTGTCAAATTTTAGCCCATTCCGACACCGTCGCGAAAAATGACGAAATTACCCCCGATGCGATTTTGGTTTCCGATCAATCTGTCAAATTTTATTCCATTCCGACACCCTCGCGAAAAATGACGAAATTGCCCCCAGGGCGATTTTTGTTTTCGATCAGCCTGTCAAATTTTAGCCCATCCCGACACCGCCGACAAAAATGACGAAATTTTCTCTGGCGCGATTTTTGTACCGATCAATCTGTCAAATTTTAGCCCATTACGAAACCGTCGCAAAAAATGACGAAATTGCTCTCGGCACGATTTTTATATCCCATCAATCTGCCAAATTTCAGCCATTTTCGACACCGTCGCGAAAAATGTTGAAATCACCCCTAGCGCGATTTTTGTTTCCGATCAATCTGTCATATTTTAGCACATTCCGACACCGTCGCGAAAAATGACAAAATTGCCCCCGGTGCAATTTTTGTTACCCATCAATCTGTCAAATTTTAGCACACTGCGACACCGTCGCGAAAAATGACGAAATCGCCCACGGCGCGATTTTTGTTTTCGATCATCCTGTTAAATTTTAGCCCATTCCGACACCGTGGCGAAAAATGATGAAATTGCCCTCGGCGTGATTTTTGTTTCCGATCAACCTGTCAAATTCTGGCCCATTCCGACACTGTCGCGAAAAATGACGAAATTGCCCCCGGAGCGATTTTTGTTTCCGATCAACCTGTAAAAGTTTGGCACATTCCGACACCGTCGCGAAAAATGACGAAATTCTCCCGGCGCGATTTTTGTTTCCGATCAATCTGTCAAATTTTGGCCCATTACGACACCGTCGTGAAAAATGACGAAATTCCCCCGGCGCGATTTTTGTTTCCCATTAATCTGCCAAATTTCTGCCTTTTCCGACACCGTCGCGAAAAATGACGAAATCAACCTTGGTCCGATTTTTGTTTCCGATCAACCTATCTAATTTTAGCCCTTTCCGACACCGTCGCAAAAAATGACGAAATAGCCCCTGGCGCTTTTTTTGTTTCCGATCCACTTGTCAAATTTTAGCCCATTCCGACACCGTCGCAAAAAATGACGATATTGCCCCCGGCGCGATTTTTGTTTCCTATCAATCTGTCAAATTTTAGCCCATTCTAACACCGTCGCGAAAAATGACGAAATTGACCCCGACTCGATTTTTGTTTCCGATCAATCTGTCAAATTTTAGCCCATTCTAACACCGTCGCGAAAAATGACGAAATTGCCCCCGACTCGATTTTTGTTTCCGATCAATCTGTCAAATTTTAGCCGATTCCGACACCGTCGCGAAAAATGACGAAATTGCCCCCGGCGCGATTTTTGTTGCCAAATTTCAGCCAATTCCGACAACGTCACAAAAAAAACGAAATTGCCCTGGAGCGATTTTGGTTTCAGATCAATCTGTCAAATTTTAGCCCATTCCGACACTGTCGCGAAAAATGACGAAATTGCCCCCGGCGCGATTTTTGTTTCCGACCAACCTGTCGAATTTTAGCCCATTCCGACACCGTCGCGAAAAATGACGAAATTGCCCCCGGCGCGATTTTTGTTTCCGATCAACCTGTAAAATTTTAGCCCATTTCGACACCGTCGCGAAAAAGGACGAAATTGCCCCCGGCGCGATTTTTGTTTCCGATCAACCTGTAAAATTTTAGCCCATTCGACACCGTCGCGAAAAAGGACGAAATTGCCCCCGGCGCGATTTTTGTTTCCGATCAACCTGTAAAATTTTAGCCCATTCGACACCGTCGCGAAAAAGAACGAAATTGCCCCCGGCGCGATTTTTGTTTCCGATCAACCTGTAAAATTTTAGCCCATTCGACACCGTCGCGAAAAATGACGAAATTCCCCCGGTGCGATTTTTGTTTCCGATCAATCTGTCAAATTATAGCCCATTCTAACACCGTCGCGAAAAATGACGAAATTGACCCCGACTCGATTTTTGTTTCCGATCAATCTGTCAAATTTTAGCCCATTTTAACACCGTCGCGAAAAATGACGAAATTGCCCCCGACTCGATTTTTGTTTCCGATCGATCCGTCAAATTTTAGCCCATTTCGACACCGTCGCGAAAAATGACGAAATTGGCCCCGTGGGATTTTTGTTGCCAAATTTCAGCCAATTCCAACAACGTCACAAAAAAAACGAAATTGCCCCTGGAGCGATTTTGGTTTCAGATCAATCTGTCAAATTTTAGCCCATTCCGACACTGTCGCGAAAAATGACGAAATTGTCCACGGCGCGATTTTTGTTTCCGATCAACCTGTAAAATTTTAGCCCATTTCGACACCGTCCCGAAAAAGGACGAAATTGCCCCCGACGCGATTTTTGTTTCCGACCAACCTGTCAAATTCTAGCCCATTCCGACACCGTAGCCAAAAATGACGAAATTGCCCCCGGCGCGATTTTGGTTTCCGATCAATCTGTCAAATTTTATCGCATTCCGACACCGTCGCGAAAAATGACGAAATTGCCCCTGCGCGATTTTTGTTGCCAAATTTCAGCCAATTCCGGAAACGTCGCGAAAAATGACGAAATTTCCCCCGGTGTGATTTTTGTTTCCGATGAATCAATCAAATTTTAGCCCATTCTGAAACCATCGCGAAAAATGACGAAATTGCCCCCGATGCGATTTTTGTTTCCGATAAACCTGTCAAATTTTAGCCCATTCCGACATCGTCGCGAAAAATGACGAAATTGCCTCCGGCGCGATTTTTGTTTCCGATCAATCTGTCAAATTTTAGCCCATTCCGTCAATGTCGCGAAAAATGACGAAATTGGCCCCGACTCGATTTTTGTTTTCGATCAACCTGTCAAATTATAGCCCATTCCGACACCGTCGAGTAAAATGAAGAAATTGCCCCGACGCGATTTTTGTTTCTGATCAATCTGTCAAATTTTAGCCCATTCCGACACCGTCGCGAAAAATGACGAAATTAGCCCCGGCGCGATTTTGGTTTCCGATTAATCTGTCAAATTTTATCCCATTCCAACACCGTCGCGAAAAATGACGAAATTGCCCCCGGCGCGATTTTGGTTTCCGATCAATCTATCAAATTTTATCGCATTCCGACACCGTCGCGAAAAATGACGAAATTGCCCCCTGCGCGATTTTGGTTGCCAAATTTCAGCCAATTCCGGAAACGTCGCGAAAAATGACGAAATTTCCCGCAGCGTGATTTTTGTTTCCGATGAATCAATCAAATTTTAGCCCATTCTGAAACCATCGCGAAAAATGACGAAATTGCCCCCGATG
>NW_019263736.1:184680-378131 GCF_002742605.1 Olea europaea var. sylvestris | reverse complement strand
TTTGATTTCAATATAACTTCGGGTTTGTTCATTTTTGGCAAATTGCTAATATAATTCGATTGGAATCGAGCCAAAGAGAAATGGTTTTTCATTTCATGATAACTTCGTGTTTGTTCGTTTTTGGCAAATTGCTATCTAATTCGCTTGGAATCCAGCTAAAGAAAAGTGGCTTTTGATTTCATGATAACTTCGGGTTCGTTCGTTTTTGGCGAATTGCCAGTCCAAATCGACTGGAATCGAGCCAATGAAAAGTGACTTTTGATTTCATAATAACTTCGGGTTTGTTCGTTTTGGGCGAATTGCTAGTCTAAATCGATTGGAATCGAGCCAATGAAAAGTGGCTTTTGATTTCGTGATAACTTCGGGTTTGTTCATTTGTGGCGAATTGCATGTCTAATTCGACTAGAGTCGAGGCAAAGAAAAGTGGTTTTTCATTTCACGATGACTTCGTGTTTGTTCATTTTCGACGAATTACTAGTCTAAATCGATTTGAATCGAGCTAATGAAAAGTTGATTTTGATTTCACGATAACTTCGGGTTTGTTCGTTTTTGGCGAATTGGTAGTCTAATTCGATTGGAATCGAGCCAATGAAATGATGTTTTTCAGTTCATGATAACTTCGGGTTTGTTCATTTTTGGCGAATTGCATGTCTAATTCGATTGGAATCGAGGTAAAGAAAAGTGATTTTTCATTTCATGATAACTTTGGTTTTGTTCATTTTTGGCGAATTCCTAGTCCAATTCGATTTGAATCTAGGCAATGAAAAGTGTCTTTTGATTTCATGATAACTTCGAGTTTGTTCATTTTGGCGTTTCGCTAGTCTAATTCGATTGCAATCGAGCCAATGAAAAGTGGTTTTTCATTTCATGATAAGTTCGAGTTTGTTCATTTTTGGCGAATTACTAATCTAATTCGATTGGAATCGAGCTAATGGAAAGTGGTTCTTGATTTTATGATAACTTCGGGTTTATTCATTTTTTGCGAATTGCTAGTCCAATTCGATTGGAATCGAGCCAATGAAAAGTTGTTTTTGGTTTCATGATAACGTCGGGTTTGATCGTTTTTGAGAATTTCTGGTCTAATTCAATTGGAATCGAGCCAACGAAAAGTGGCTTTTGAATTCATGATAACTTCATGTTTGTTATTTTTTGGCGAATTGCAGTCTAATTCATTTGGAATCGAGCCAACGAAAAGTGGCTTTTGATTTCATGATAACTTCAAGTTTGTTCCTTTTTGGTGAATTTCTAGTCTAATTCAATTGGAATCGTGCCATTGAAACAAGGCTTTTGATTTTTCAATGACTTCTGGTTTGTTCATTTTTGGCGAATTGCTAGTCTAAATCGATTAGAATCGAGCCAACGAAAAGCGGCTTTTGATTTCCTGATATCTTCGGGTTTGTTCGTTTTGGCGAATTGGAAGTCTAATTCGATTCGAATCCAGCTACTGAAAAGTGGGTTTTGATTTCATGATAACTTCGGATTTGTTATTTTTGGCGAATTACTAGTCTAAGTTTATTAGAATTGAGCCAATGAAAAGTGGTTTTTGATTTCACGATAACTTCGGGGTTGTTCAGTTTTTCGAGATTTCGTAGTCTAATTCGATTAGAATCGAGCTAACGAAAAGTTGTTTTTGATTTCGTGATAACTTCGGGTTTGTTCGTTTTTGGTGAATTGCTAGTTTAATTCGATTGGAATCGAGCCAATGAAAAATGGTTTTCCATTTTGATGATAACATCGGGTTTGTTCGTTTTTGGCGAATTGCTAGTCTAATTCAATTAGAATCGAGCTAATGAAAAGTAGTTTTCGATTTTATGATAACTTCGGGTTAGTTCGTTTTTGGAGAATTGCTAGTTTAATTCGATTGGAATCGAGCCGATGAAAAGTTGTTTTCCATTTTCATGATAAAATCGGGTTTGTTCATTTTTGTCTAAATCGATTGGAATCGAGCAAGTGAAAAGTTGCTTTTGATTTCATGATAACTTTGGATTTATTCGTTTTGGCGAATTGCTAGTCTAATTCGATTGAAATCGAGCCAAAGAAAAGTGGTTTTTCATTCCATGATAACTTCGGGTTTGTTCCTTTTTGGCGAATTGTTAGTGTAAATCGATTGGGATGGAGCCAATGAAAAGTGTCTCTTGATTTCATGATAACTTTTGTTTTGTTCATTTTTTGCAAATTGCTAGTCTAATCGATTGGAATCGAGCAAAAGAAATGTGGTTTTTCATTTCATGATAACTTCGGGTTAATTCATTTTTGACGAATTGCTAGTCTAAATCGATTAGAATCGAGCCAAGGAAAAGTGGCTTTTGATTTCATGATATCTTCGGGTTTGTTCATTTTGGTGAATTGGTAGTCTAATTCCATTCAAATCTTGCTAATGAAAAGTGGTTTTTGATTTCTTGATAATTTCGGATTTGTCATTTTTAGCGAATTACTAGTCTAATTTGATTGGAATTGAGCCAATGAAAAGTGGTTTAGATTTCATGATAACTTTAGGTTTGTTCATTTTTTCGCGAATTGCTAGTCTAATTCGATTAGAATCGAGCTAATGAAAAGTGGTTTTTGATTTCAATATAACTTCGAGTTTGTTCATTTTTGGCGAATTGCTAATTTAATTCGATTGGAATCGAGCCAATGAAAAGCGGTTTTCCATTTTCATGATAACATCGGGTTTGTTCATTTTTGGTGAATTGCTAATCTAAATCGATTGGAATCGAGCAAGTGAAAAGTGGCTTTTGATTTCATGATAACTTCAGGTTTGTTCGTTTTTGGCGAATTGCTATCTAATTCGATTGGAATCGGACCAAAGAAAAGAGATTTTTGATAACTTTGGGTTTGTTCATTTTTGACGAATTGCTAGTCTAAATCAATTCGAATCGAGCAAGTGAAAAGTGGCTTTTGATTTCATGATAACTTCGGGTTTTTTTCATTTTTGGCGAAATGCTATCTAATTCGATTGGAATCGACCAAAGAAAAGTGGTTTTTGATTTCATGATAACTTCGGGTTTGTTCGTTTTTGGCGAATTGCTAGTCTAATTCGATTGGAATCGAGCCAATGAAAAGTAATTTTTCATTTCATGATAACTTCGGGTTTTTTTCATTTTTGGCGAAATGCTATCTAATTCGATTGGAATCGAGCCAATGAAAAGTAATTTTTCATTTCATGATAACTTCGGGTTTTTTTCATTTTTGGCGAAATGCTATCTAATTCGATTGGAATCGAGCCAATGAAAAGTAATTTTTCATTTCATGATAACTTCGGGTTTTTTTCATTTTTGGCGAAATGCTATCTAATTCGATTGGAATCGAGCCAATGAAAAGTAATTTTTCATTTCATGATAACTTCGGGTTTTTTTCATTTTTGGCGAAATGCTATCTAATTCGATTGGAATCGAGCCAATGAAAAGTAATTTTTCATTTCATGATAGCTTCGGGTATGTTCATTTTTGGCGAATTGGTAGTCTAAATCGATTGGAATCGAGGCAATGAACAGTGTCTTTTTATTTCATGATAACTTCGGATTTGTTCATTTTGGCGATTCGCTAGTCTAATTCGATTGGAATCGAGCCAATGAAAGGTGGTTTTTCATTTCATGAAAACTTCGAGCTTGTTCATTTTTCACGAATTGCTAATCTAATTCGATTGGAATCGAGTTAATGGAAAGTGGTTTTTGATTTTATGATAACTTCGGGTTTGTTCATTTTTTGCGAATTGCTAGTCCAATTCGATTGGAATCGAGCCAATGAAAAGGTGTTTTTGGTTTCATGATAACGTCGGGTTTGATCGTTTTTGAGAATTTCTGGTCTAATTTAATTGGAATCGAGCCAACGAAATGTGGCTTTTGAATTCATGATAACTTCGTGTTTGTTATTTTTTGGCCAACTGCAGTCTAATTCGTTTGGAATCGTGCCAACGAATAGTGACTTTTGATTTCATGATAACTTCAAGTTTGTTCATTTTTGGCGAATTTCTATTCTAATTCGATTGGAATCGTGCCATTGAAACAAGGCTTTTGATTTGGCAATGACTTCTGGTTTGTTCGTTTTTGGCGAATTGCTAGTCTAAATCGATTAGAATCGAGCCAACGAAAAGCGACTTTTGATTTCCTGATATCTTCGGGTTTGTTCATTTTGGCGAATTGGTAGTCTAATTCGATTCGAATCCAGCTAATGAAAAGTGGGTTTTGATTTCATGGTAACTTTGGATTTGTCATTTTTGGCGAATTGCTAGTCTAAATTGATTAGAATTGAGCCAATGAAAAGTGGTTTTTGATTTCACGATAACTTCGGGGTTGTTCAGTTTTTCGAGATTTGGTAGTCTAATTCGATTAGAATCGAGCTAACGAAAAGTTGTTTTTGATTTCGTGATAACTTCGGGTTTGTTCGTTTTTGGTGAATTGCTAGTTTAATTCGATTGGAATCGAGCCAATGAAAAGTGGTTTTCCATTTTGATGATAACATCGGGTTTGTTCGTTTTTGGCGAATTGCTTGTCTAATTCAATTAGAATCGAGCTAATGAAAAGTAGTTTTCGATTTTATGATAACTTCGGGTTTGTTCGTTTTTGGCGAATTGCTAGTTTAATTCGATTGGAATAGAGCTAATGAAAAGTGGTTTTCATTTTCATGATAACATCGGGTTTGTTCATTTTTGTCTAAATCGATTGGAATCGAGCAAGTTAAAAGTGGCTTTTGATTTCATGATAACTTTGGGTTTATTCATTTTTGGCGAATTGCTAGTCGAATTCGATTGAAATCGAGCCAAAGAAAAGTGGTTTTTCATTCCATGATAACTTCGGGTTTGTTCCTTTTTGGTGAATTGTTAGTGTAAATCGATTGGGATGGAGCCAATGAAAAGTGTCTCTTGATTTCATGATAACTTTTGTTTCGTTCGTTTTTTGCAAATTGCTAGCCTAATTCGATTGGAATCGAGCCAAAGAAATGTGATTTTTCATTTCACGATAACTTCGGGTTAGTTCATTTTTGACGAATTGCTAGTCTAAATCGATTAGAATCGAGCCAACGAAAAGTGGTTTTTCATTTCATGATATCTTCGGGTTTGTTCATTTTGTCGAATTGGTAGTCTAATTTGATTCAAATCCAGCTAATGAAAAGTGGTTTTTGATTTCTTGATAACTTCGGATTTGTCATTTTTGGCGAATTACTAGTCTAATTTGATTAGAATTGAGCCAATGAAAAGTGGTTTAGATTTCATGATAACTTCAGGTTTGTTCATTTTTTCGCGAATTGCTAGTCTAATTCGATTAGAATCGAGCTAATGAAAAGTGGTTTTTGATTTCAAGATAACTTAGGGTTTGTTCGTTTTTGGCGAATTGCTAATCTAATTCGATTGGAATCGAGCCAATGAAAAGCGATTTTCCATTTTCATGATAACATCGGGTTTGTTCATTTTTGGCGAATTGCTAATCTAAATCGATTGGAATCGAGCAAGTGAAAAGTGGCTTTTGATTTCATGATAACTTAGGGTTTGTTCGTTTTTGGCGAATTACTATCTAATTCGATTGGAATCGGACCAAAGAAAATTGATTTTTGATAACTTTGGGTTTGTTCGTTTTTGGCGAATTGCTAGTCTAAATCGATTGGAATCGAGCAAGTTAAAAGTGACTTTTGATTTCATGATAACTTCGGGTTTTTTCGATTTTGGCGAAATGCTATCTAATTCGATTGGAATCGAGCCAAAGAAAAGTGGTTTTTGATTTCATGATAACTTCGGGTTTGTTGGTTTTTGGCGAATTGCTAGTCTAAATCTATTGGAATCAAGCCGAAGAAAAGCGATTTTTCATTATAACTTCGGGTTTGGTAATTTTTGGCAAATTGCTCGTATAATTGGATTGGAATCGAACTAATGAAATGTAGTTTTTGATTTCACGGCAACCTCGGGTTTGTTCATTTTTGGTCAATTGCTAGTCTAAATCGATTGTATTCGAACAAATAAAAATTGGCTTTTGATTTCATGATAACTTCGGGTTTGTTCATTTTTGGCGAATTGCTAGTCTAATTCGATTGGAATCGAGCCAATGAAAAGTGGTGTTTCAGTTCATGATAACTTCGGGTTTGTTCATTTTTGACGAATTGCTAGTCAAATTTGATTGGAATCGAGCCAATGAAAAGTGATTTTTCATTTCATGAAAACTTCGAGCTTGTTTGTTTTTGGCGAATTGGTAGTCTAAATCGATTGGAATCGAGGCAATGAACAGTATCTTTTTATTTCATGATAACTTCGGGTTTGTTCATTTTGGCGATTCGCTAGTCTAATTCGATTGGAATCGAGTCAATGAAAGGTGGTTTTTCATTTCATGAAAACTTCGAGCTTGTTCGTTTTTGGTGATTTGCGTGTCTAATTCCATTGGAATCGAGCTAATGAAAAGTGATTTTTGATTTCATGATAACTTCGGGTTTGTTCATTTTTTACAAATTGCTAGTCCAATTCGATTGGAATCGAGCCAATGAAAAGTGATTTTTCATTTCATGATAAGTTCGGGTTTGTTCGTCTTTGGCGAATTGCTAGTCTAAATAGATTGGAATCGAGCCAACGCAAAGGGGCTTTTGATTTCAAGATAACTTCGGGTTTGTTCGTATTTGGCAAATTGCTAGTCTAATTCGATTGGAATCTACCCAATGAAAAGTGGCTTTTGATTTCATGATAACTTCTGGTTTGTTCATTTTTTACGAATTGCTAGTCTAATTCGATTGGAATCGAGCTAATGAAAAGTTGTTTTTCATTTCATGATAACTTCGGGTTTGTTCGTTTTTTGCGAATTGCTAGTCTAAATCAATTGGAATCGAGCAAATGAAAAGTGATTTTTCATTTCATGATAACTTCAAGTTGTTCATTTTTGGCGAATTGCTTGTCCAATTCGATTAGAATCGAGCCAATGAAATGTGGCTTTTGATTTCATGATAACTTCGAGTTTGTTCATTTTTGGCGAATTGCTAGTCTAATTTGATTGGAATTGAGCTAAGGAAAAGCTGTTTTTCATTTCATGATAACTTCGGGTCTGTTAATTTTTGGCGAATTGCTCGTATAATTCGATTGGAATCGAACTAATGAAATGTAGTTTTAGATTTCACGACAACTTCGGGTTGGTTCATTTTTGGTCAATTGCTAGTCTAAATCGATTGGAGTCGAACCAATAAAAGGTGGCTTTTGATTTCATGATAACGTCGGTTTTGTTCATTTTTGGCGAATTGCTAGTCTAATTCGATTGGAATCGAGCCAATGAAATGTGGCTTTTGATTTCATGATAACTTTGGGTTTGTTCATTTTTGGCGAATTTCTAGTCAAATTCGATTGGAATCGAGCCAAAGAAATGTGGTTTTTCATTTCATGATAACTTTGGATTTGTTCATTTTTGGCGAATTGCTAGTCTAAATCGATTGGAATCGAGCCAAAGAAAAGCGGTTTTTCATTTCATGATAACTTCGGGTTTGTTTATTTTTGGCAAATTACTCGTATAATTCGATTGGGATCGAACTAATGAAATGTGGTTTTTGATTTCATGACAACTTCGGGTTTGTTCATTTTTGGTGAACTGCTAGTCTAAATCGATTGGAATCGAGCCGATGAAAAGTGGCTTTTGATTTAATGATAGCTTTGGGTTTGTTCGTTTTTGTCGAATTGCTATTCTAATTCTATTGGAATCGAGCCAATGAAAAGTGGTGCTTCATTTCATGATTACTTTAGGTTTGTTCATTTTTGGCGAATTGCTAGCCTAAATCGATTGGAATCGAGGCAATGAAAAGTGTCTTTTGATTTCATGATAACTTCGGGTTTATTCAATTTGGCAATTCGCTAGTCTAATTCGATTGGAATCGAGCCAATGAAATGTGGTTTTCCATTTCTTGGTAACTTCGAGTTTGTTCATTTTTGGCGAATTGCTAATCTAATTCGATTGAATCGAGCTAATGGAAAGTGGTTTTTGATTTTATGATAACTTCAGGTTTGTTCATTTTTTGCGAATGGCTAGTCCAATTCGATTGAAATCGAGCCAATGAAAAGTGGTTTTTCATTTCATGATAACTTCGGGTTTGTTCGTTTTTGGTGAATTGCTAGTCTAAATAGACTGGAATCAAGCCAATGAAAAGGGACTTTTGGTTTCAAAATAACTTTAGGTTTGTTCATTTTTGGGGAATTACTAGTCTAATTCGAATGGAAACGAGCAAATAAAAAGTGGTTTTTCATTTCATGATAACTTCGGGTTTGTTCATTTTTGGGGAATTACTAGTCTAATTCGAATGGAAACGAGCAAATAAAAAGTGGTTTTTCATTTCATGATAACTTCGGGTTTGTTCATTTTCGGCGAATTGCTAGTCTAAATGGATTGGAATCTAGCCAATGAAAAGTGGCTTTGGATTTCATGATAACTTCGAGTTTGTTCATTTTTTGCGAATTGCCAGTCTAATTCGATCGGAATCGAGCCAATGAAAAGTTGTTTTTCATTTCATGATAACTTCGAGTTTGTTCATTTTTGGCGAATTGCTAGTCTAAATCGATTGGAATCGAGCAAATGAAAGTGGTTTTTCAGTTTGTGATAACTTCGGGTTGTTCATTTTTGGCGAATTGCTAGCCCAATTCGATTGGAATCGAGCCAATGAAATGTGGCTTTTGATTTCATGATAAGTTCGGGTTTGTTCATTTTTGGCAAATTGCTAGTCTAAATCGATTGGAATCGAGCCAAAGAAAAGTGTTTTTTCGTTTCATGATAACTTCGGGTTTGTTCGTTTTTGGTGAATTGCTAGGGTAAGACAATTCGAATGGAGCCAAAGAAAAGTTGTTTTTCATTTCATGATAACCTCGGGTTTTTTCATTTTTGGAGAATTGCTAGTGTAAATCGATTGGTATCGAGCCAATGAAATGTGGCTTTTGATTTCATGATAACTTTGGTTTTACTCATTTTTGGCGAATTGCTAGTCTAATTCGATTGGAATCAAGCCAAACAAATGTGATTTTTTATTTCATGATAACTTCGGGTTTGTTTGGTTTTGGCGAATTGCTAGTCTAAATTGATTGGAATCGAGTCAATGATAAGTAGCTTTTGATTTCATGATATCTTCGGGTTTGTTCGTTTTGGCGAATTGGTAGTCTAAATCAATTCGAATCCAGCTAATGAAAAGTGGTTTTTGATTTCATGATAACTTCGGATTCATTTGTTTCTACTGAATTGCTAGTCTAATTTGATTGGAATTGAGCCAATGAAAAGTGGATTTTGATTTCACGACAAATTCGGGTTTATTCATTTTTGGCGAATTGCTAGTCTAAATCGAATGGAATCAAACCAATGAAAAGTTGCTTTTGTTTCATGATAACTTCGGGTTTGTTCATTTTTGGCGAATTGGATGTCTAATTCGATTGGAATCGAACCAAAGAAGAGTGGTTTTTCATTTCATGATAACTTCGGGCTTGTTCATTTTTGGCGAATTGCAAGTCTAAATCGATTGGAATTGAGCTAATAAAAAGTTGATTTTGATTTCATGATAACTTCGGGTTTGTTCGTTTTTGGCGAATTGCTATCTAATTCAATTGGAATCGAGCCAAAGAAAAGTGGCTTTTGATTTCATGATAACTTCGGGTTTGTTCATTTTTGGCGAATTACTAGTCCAATTTGATTGGAATCGAGCCAATGAAAAGTGAATTTTGATTTCATGATAACTTCGGGTTTGTTCGTTTTGGGCGAATTGCTCGTCTAAATCGATTGGAATCGAGCGAATGAAAAGTGGCTTTTCATTTCATGATAACTTCGGGTTTGTTCATTTGTGGTGAATTGCATGTCTAATTCGACTGGAATCGAGGCAAAGAAACGTGGTTTTTCATTTCATGATAACTTCCGATTTGTTCGTTTTTAGCGAATCGCTAGTCTAAATCGATTGGAATCGAGCTAATGAAAAGTTGATTTTGATTACATGATAACTTCAGGTTTGTTCACTTTTGGTGAATTGCTATCTAATTCAATTGGAATCGAGCCAAAGAAAAGTTACTTTTGATTTCATGATAACTTCGGGTTTGTTCATTTTTAGCGAATTGCTAGTCCAAATCGATTGGAATCGAGCCAATTAAAAGTGGCTTTTGATTTCATGATAACTTCGGGTATGTTCGTTTTTGGCTAATTGGTAGTTTAAATCGATTGGAATCGAGCGAATAAAAAGTGGCTTTTGGTTTCGTGATAATTTCATATTTGTTCATTTGTGGCGAATTGCATGTCTAATTCGATTCGAATTAGACAAGAAAAGTGGTTTTTCATTTCACGATAACTTTGTTCATTTTTGGCAAATCGCTAGTCTAAATCGATTGGAATTGAGCTAATGAAAAGTTGATTTTGATTACATGCTAAATTCGGGTTTGTTCATTTTTGGCGAATTGCTGTCTAATTCGATTGGAATAGAGCCAAAGAAAAGTGGTTTTTCATTTCATGATAACTTCGGGTTTGTTTGTTTTTGGCGAATTGCTAGTACAATTCGATTGGAATCGTGCAAGTGAAAAGTGGCTTGTGATTTCATGATAACTTCGATTTATTCATTTTTGGCTAATTGCTATCTAATTCGATTGGAATCGAGCCAATAAAAAGTGGCTTTCCATTTCATGAGAACTTCGGGTTTGTTTGTTTTTGGTAAATTTCTAGTCTAATTCGATTGGAATCGAGCCAAAGAAAAGTGGTTTTTCATTTCATGATAACTTTGTGTTTGTTCATTTTTGGCGAATTGCTAGTCTAAATCGATTGGAATCGAGCTAATGAAAAGATCATTTTGATTTCATGATAACTTCGGGTTTGTTCATTTTTGGCGAATTGTTAGTCTAATTCGATTGGAATCGAGCCAATAAAAAGGGACTTTTTATTTCATGATATCTTCGAGTTTGTTCGTTTTGGTGAATTGGTAGTCTAAGTCAATTGGAATCGAGCCAATGAAAAGTTGTTTTTCATTCCATGATAACTTCAAGTTTGTTCGTTTTGGCAAATTGCTAGTCTAATTGTGTTGGAATTGAGCCAATGAAATGTGGTTTTTGATTTCATGTTAACTTCGGGTTCGTTCGTTTTTGGCGAATTGCTAGTCTAATTCAATTGGAATCGAGCTAATGAAAAGTTGTTTTTGATTTCAGGATAACTTCGGGTTTGTTCATTTTTACGAATTGCTAGTCTAATTCGATTGGAATTGAGCCAATGAAAAGAGGTTTTTCATTTCATGATAAGTTCGAGTTTGTTCATTTTTGGCGAATTGCTAATCTAATTCGATTGGAATTGAGCCAATGAAAAGAGGTTTTTCATTTCATGATAAGTTCGAGTTTGTTCATTTTTGGCGAATTGCTAATCTAATTCGATTGGAATTGAGCCAATGAAAAGAGGTTTTTCATTTCATGATAAGTTCGAGTTTGTTCATTTTTGGCGAATTGCTAATCTAATTCGATTGGAATTGAGCCAATGAAAAGAGGTTTTTCATTTCATGATAAGTTCGAGTTTGTTCATTTTTGGCGAATTGCTAATCTAATTCGATTGGAATTGAGCCAATGAAAAGAGGTTTTTCATTTCATGATAAGTTCGAGTTTGTTCATTTTTGGCGAATTGCTAGTCTAATTCAATTGGAATCGAGCTAATGAAAAGTTGATTTTGATTTCCCGATAACTTCGGGTTTGTTCATTTTTTGGCGAATTGGTAGTCTAATTCGATTGGAATCGAGCCAAAGAAAAGTGATTTTTCATTTCATGAGAACTTTGGTTTTGTTCGTTTTTGGCGAATTGCTATTCCAATTCGATTTGAATCGAGGCAATAAAAAGTGTCTTTTGATTTCATTATAACTTCGAGTTTTTTCATTTTGGCGTTTCACTAGTCTAATTCGATTGGAATCGAGTGAATGAAAAGTGGTTTTTCATTTCATGATAAGTTCGAGTTTGTTCATTTTTGGCGAATTGCTAATCTAATTCGATTGGAATTGTGCTAACGGAAAGTGGTTTTTGATTTTATGATAACTTCGGGTTTGTTCATTTTTTGCGAATTGCTAGTCCAATTCGATTGGAATCGAGCCAATGAAAAGTGGTTTTTCATTTCATGATAACTTCGGGTTTGTTCATTTTTTGCGAATTGCTAGTCCAATTCGATTGGAATCGAGCCAATGAAAAGTTGTTTTTGGTCTCATGATAACGTCGGGTTTGATCGTTTTTGAGAATTTCTGGTCTAATTCAATTAGAATCGAGCCAACGAAAAGTTGCTTTTGAATTCATGATAACTTCATGTTTGTTATTTTTTGGCAAATTGCAGTCTAAGTCTTTTGGAATCGAGCCAACGAAAAGTGGCTTTTGATTTCATGATAACTTCAAGTTTGTTCATTTTTGGGGAATTTCTAGTCTAATTGGATTGGAATCGTGCCATTGAAACAAGGCTTTTTATTTGGCAATGACTTCTGGTTTGTTCGTTTTTGGCGAATTGCTAGTCTAAATCGATTAGAATCGAGCCAACGAAAAGCGGCTTTTGATTTCCTGATATCTTCGGGTTTGTTCGTTTTGGTGAATTGGTAGTCTAATTCGATTCGAATCCAACTAATGAAAATTGGGTTTTGATTTCATGATAACTTCGGATTTGTCATTTTTGGCGAATTGCTAGTCTGAGTTGATTAGAATTGAGCCAATGAAAAGTGGTTTTTGATTTCATGATAACTTCGGGGTTGTTCAGTTTTTCGAGATTTGGTAGTCTCATTCGATTAGAATCGAGCTAATGAAAAGTTGTTTTTGATTTCATGATAACTTCGGGTTTGTTCGTTTTTGGCGAATTGCTAGTTTAATTCGATTGGAATCGAGCCAATGAAAAGTGGTTTTCCATTTTGATGATAACATCGGGTTTGTTAGTTTTTGGTGAATTGCTAGTCTAATTCAATTAGAATCAAGCTAATGAAAAGTAGTTTTCGATTTTATGATAACTACGGTTTTGTTCGTTTTTGGCGAATTACTAGTTTAATTCGATTGGAATCGAGCCAATGAAAAGTGGTTTTCCATTTTCATGATAGCATCGAGTTTGTTCATTTTTGTCTAAATCGATTGGAATCGAGCAAGTGAAAAGTGGCTTTTGATTTCATGATAACTTTGGGTTTGTTCGTACGAATTGCTAGTCTAATTCGATTGAAATCGAGCGAAAGAAAAGTGGTTTTTCATTCCATGATAACTTCAGGTTTCTTCCTTTTTGGCGAATTGTTAGTGTAAATCGATTGGAATGGAGCCAATGAAAACTGTCTCTTGATTTCATGATAACTTTTGTTTTGTTCGTTTTTTGCAAATTGCTAGTATAATTCGATTGGAATCGAGCCAAAGAAATGTGGTTTTTCATTTCATTATAACTTCGGGTTAGTTCATTTTTGACGAATTGCTAGTCTAAATCGATTAGAATCGAGCCAACGAAAAGTGGCTTTTGATTTCATGATATCTTCGGGTTTGTTCATTTTGGCGAATTGGTAGTCTAATTCGATTCAAATCCAGCTAATGAAAAGTTGTTTTTGATTTCTTGATAACTTCGGGTTTGTCATTTTTGGTGAATTACTAGTCTAATTTGATTGGAATTGAGCCAATGAAAAGTGGTTTAGATTTCATGATAACTTCAAGTTTGTTCATTTTTTTGCGAATTGCTAGTCTAATTCGATTAGAATCGAGCTAATGAAAATTGGTTTTTGATTTCAAATATAACTTCGGGTTTGTTCATTTTTTGCGAATTGCTAATTTAATTTGATTGGAATCGAGCCAATGAAAAGCAATTTTCCGTTTTCATGATAACATCGGGTTTGTTAATTTTTGGCGAATTGCTAATCTAAATCGATTGGAATCGAGCAAGTGAAAAGTAGCTTTTGATTTCATGATAACTTCGGGTTTATTCGTTTTTGGCGAATTGCTAGCTAATTCGATTGGAATCGGACCAAAGAAAAGAGATTTTTGATAACTTTAGGTTTGTTCGTTTTTGGCGAATTGCTAGTCTAAATCGATTGGAATCAAGCAAGTGAAAAGTGGCTTTTGATTTCATGATAACTTCGGGTTTTTTTTTGTTTTTGGCGAAATTCTATCTAATTCGATTGGAATCGAGCCAAAGAAAAGTGGTTTTTGATTTCATGATAACTTCGGGTTTGTTCGTTTTTGGCGAATTGCTAGTCTTAATCTATTGAAATCGAGCTAAAGAAAAGAAATTTTTCATTATAACTTCGAGTTTGTTAATTTTTGGTGAATTGCTCGTATAATTGAATTGGAATCGAACTAATGAAATGTAGTTTTTGATTTCACAGCAACTTCGGGTTTGTTCATTTTTGGTCAATTGCTATTCTAAATCGATTGTAATCGAACAAATAAAAATTGGCTTTTGATTTCATGATAACTTCGAGTTTGTTCATTTTTGGCGAATTGCTAGTCTAATTCGATTGGAATCGAGCCAATGAAAAGTGGTGCTTCAGTTCATGATAACTTCGGGTTTGTTCATTTTTGACGAATTGCTAGTCAAATTCGATTGGAATCGAGCCAATGAAAAGTGATTTTTCATTTCATGATAGCTTCGGGTATGTTCATTTTTAGCGAATTGGTAGTCTAAATCGATTGGAATCGAGGCAATGAACAGTGTCTTTTTATTTCATGATAACTTCGGGTTTGTTTATTTTGGTGATTCGCTAGTCTAATTCGATTGGAATCGAGCCAATGAAAGGTGGTTTTTCATTTCACGAAAACTTCGAGCTTGTTCGTTTTTGGCGATTTGCGAGTCTATTTCCATTGGAATCGAGCTAATGAAAAGTGGTTTTTGATTTCATGATAACTTCGGGTTTGTTCATTTTTTGCAAATTGCTAGTCCAATTCGATTGGAATCGAGCCAATGAAAAGTGATTTTTCATTTCATAATAAGTTCGGGTTTATTCGTCTTTGGCGAATTGCTAGTCTAAATAGATTGGAATCGACCCAACGCAAAGGGGCTTTTGATTTCAAGATAACTTCAGGTTTGTTCATTTTTGGCGAATTGCTAGTCTAATTCGATTGGAATCGAGCAAATAAAAAGTGGTTTTTCATTTCAAGATAACTTCGGGTTTGTTCGTTTTTGGCAAGTTGCTAGTCTAAATCGATTGGAATCTACCCAATGAAAACTAGCTTTTGATTTCATGATAACTTCTTGTTTGTTCATTTTTTGCGAATTGCTAGTCTAATTTGATTGGAATTGAGCTAATGAAAAGTTGTTTTTCATTTCATAATAACTTCGGGTTTGTTCATTTTTGGCGAATTGCTAGTCTAAATCAATTGGAATCGAGCAAATGAAAAGTGGTTTTTCATTTCATGATAACTTCAAGTTGTTCATTTTTGGCGAATTGCTTGTCCAATTCGATTGGAATCGAGCCAATGAAATGTGGCTTTTGATTTCATGATAACTTCCGGTTTGTTCATTTTTGGCGAATTGCTAGTCTAATTCGATTGGAATCGAGCCAAGGAAAAGCTGTTTTTCATTTCATGATAACTTCGGGTTTGTTAATTTTTGGCGAATTGCTCGTATAATTCGATTGGAATCGAACTAATGAAATGTAGTTTTAGATTTCACGACAACTTCGCGTTTGTTCATTTTTGGTCAAATGCTAGTCTAAATCGATTGGAGTCGAACTAATAAAAGGTGGCCTTTGATTTCATGATAACTTCGGGTTCGTTCGTTTTTGGCGAATTGCTAGTCCAATTCGATTGGAATCGAGCCAATGAAAAGTGACTTTTGATTTCATGATAACTTCGGGTTTGTTCGTTTTGGGCGAATTGCTATTCTAAATCGATTGGAATCGAGCCAATGAAAAGTGGCTTTTGATTTCGTGATAACTTCGGGTTTGTTCATTTGTGGCGAATTGCATGTCTAATTCGATTAGAGTCGAGGCAAAGAAAAGTGGTTTTTCATTTCACGATGACTTCGTGTTTGTTCGTTTTTGACGAATTGCTAGTCTAAATCGATTTGAATCGAGCTAATGAAAAGTTGATTTTGATTTCCCGATAACTTCGGGTTTGTTCATTTTTTGGCGAATTGGTAGTCTAATTCGATTGGAATTGAGCCAATGAAAAGAGGTTTTTCATTTCATGATAACTTCGGGTTTGTTCATTTTTGGCGAATTGCATGTCTAATTCGATTGGAATCGAGCCAAAGAAAAGTGATTTTTCATTTCATGATAACTTTGGTTTTGTTCGTTTTTGGCGAATTGCTATTCTAATTCGATTTGAATCGAGGCAATGAAAAGTGTCTTCTGATTTCATGATAACTTCGAGTTTGTTCATTTTGGCGTTTCGCTAGTCTAATTCGATTGGAATCGAGGGAATGAAAAGTGGTTTTTCATTTCATGATAAGTTCGAGTTTGTTCATTTTTGGCGAATTGCTAATCTAATTCGATTGGAATTGAGCTAACGGAAAGTGGTTTTTGATTTTATGATAACTTCGGGTTTGTTCATTTTTTACGAATTGCTAGTCCAATTCGATTGGAATCGAGCCAATGAAAAGTTGTTTATGGTTTCATGATAACGTCGGGTTTGATCGTTTTTGAGAATTTCTGGTCTAATTCAATTGGAATCGAGCCAACGAAAAGTGGCTTTTGAATTCATGATAACTTCATGTTTGTTATTTTTTGGCGAATTGCAGTCTAAGTCGTTTGGAATCGAGCCAACGAAAAGTGGCTTTTGATTTCATGATAACTTCAAGTTTGTTCATTTTTGGCGAATTTCTAGTCTAATTGGATTGGAATCGTGCCATTGAAACAAGGCTTTTGATTTGGCAATGACTTCTGGTTTGTTCATTTTTTATCGAATTGCTAGTCTAAATCGATTAGAATCGAGCCAACGAAAAGCAGCTTTTGATTTCCTGATATCTTCGGGTTTGTTCGTTTTGGCGAATTGGTAGACTAATTCGATTCGAATCCAGCTGATGAAAAGTGGGTTTTGATTTCATGATAACTTCGGATTTGTCATTTTTGGCGAATTACTAGTCTAAGTTGATTGGAATTGAGCCAATGAAAAGTGGTTTTTGATTTCATCATAACTTCGGGGTTGTTCAGTTTTTCGAGAATTGCTAGTCTAATTCGATTAGAATCGAGCAAATGAAAAGTTGTTTTTGATTTCAGGATAACTTCGGGTTTGTTCCTTTTTACGAATTGCTAGTCTAATTCGATTGGAGTCGAGCCAAAGAAAAGTGGTTTTTCATTTCATGATAACTTCGTGTTTGTTCATTTTTGGCGAATTGCTAGTCTAATACGATTGTAAACGAGCCAATTAAAAATGACTTTTGATTTCATGAAACTTCGGGTTTATTCGTTTTTGACGAATTGCTTATCTTATTAGATTAGAATCGAGCCAATAAAAACTGGTTTTTCATTTCATGATAACTTCGGGTTTGTTCGTTTTTGGCAAATTGCTATCTAATTCGATTGGAATCCAGCTAAAGAAAAGTGGCTTTTGATTTCATGATAACTTCGGGTTCGTTCGTTTTTGGCGAATTGCCAGTCCAATTCAACTGGAATCGAGCCAATGAAAAGTGACTTTTGATTTCATGATAACTTCGGGTTTCTTCGTTTTGGGCGAATTGCTAGTCTAAATCGATTGGAATCGAGCCAATGAAAAGTGGCTTTTGATTTCGTGATAACTTCGGGTTTGTTAATTTGTGGCGAATTGCATGTCTAATTCGACTAGAGTCGAGGCAAAGAAAAGTGGTTTTTCATTTCACGATGACTTCGTGTTTGTTCATTTTTGACGAATTACTAGTCTAAATCGATTTGAATCGAGCTAATGAAAAGTTGATTTTGATTTCACGATAACTTCGGGTTTGTTCGTTTTTGGCGAATTGGTAGTCTAATTCGATTGGAATCGAGCCAATGAAATGATGTTTTTCAGTTCATGATAACTTCGGGTTTGTTCATTTTTGGCGAATTGCATGTCTAATTCGATTGGAATCGAGGTAAAGAAAAGTGATTTTTCATTTCATGATAACTTTGGTTTTGTTCATTTTTGGCGAATTCCTAGTCCAATTCGATTTGAATCGAGGCAATGAAAAGTGTCTTTTGATTTCATGATAACTTCGAGTTTGTTCATTTTGGCGTTTCGCTAGTCTAATTCGATTGGAATCGAGCCAATGAAAAGTTGTTTTTCATTTCATGATAAGTTCGAGTTTGTTCATTTTTGGCGAATTACTAATCTAATTCGATTGGAATCGAGCTAACGGAAAGTGGTTCCTGATTTTACGATAACTTCGGGTTTATTCATTTTTTGCGAATTGCTAGTCCAATTCGATTGGAATCGAGCCAATGAAAAGTTGTTTTTGGTTTCATGATAACGTCGGGTTTGATCGTTTTTGAGAATTTCTGGTCTAATTCAATTGGAATCGAGCCAACGAAAAGTGGCTTTTGAATTCATGATAACTTCATGTTTGTTATTTTTTGGCGAATTGCAGTCTAATTCATTTGGAATCGAGCCAACGAAAAGTGGCTTTTGATTTCATGATAACTTCAAGTTTGTTCCTTTTTGGTGAATTTCTAGTCTAATTCAATTGGAATCGTGCCATTGAAACAAGGCTTTTGATTTGGCAATGACTTCTGGTTTGTTCATTTTTGGCGAATTGCTAGTCTAAATCGATTAGAATCGAGCCAACGAAAAGTGGCTTTTGATTTCCTGATATCTTCGGGTTTGTTCATTTTGGCGAATTGGAAGTCTAATTTGATTCGAATCCAGCTAATGAAAAGTGGGTTTTGATTTCATGATAACTTCGGATTTGTTATTTTTGGCGAATTGCTAGTCTAAGTTGATTAGAATTGAGCCAATGAAAAGTGGTTTTTGATTTTATGATCACTTCGGGGTTGTTCAGTTTTTCGAGATTTGGTAGTCTACTTCGATTAGAATCGAGCTAATGAAAAGTTGTTTTTGATTTCATGATAACTTCGGGTTTGTTCGTTTTTGGGGAATGCTAGTTTAATTCAATTGGAATCGAGCCAATGAAAAGTGGTTTTCCATTTTGATGATAACATCGGGTTTGTTCGTTTTTGGCGAATTGCTAGTCTAATTCAATTAGAATCGAGCTAATGAAAAGTAGTTTTCGATTTTATGATAACTTCGGGTTTGTTCGTTTTTGGCGAATTGCTAGTCTAAATCTATTGGAATCGAGCCAAAGAAAAGCTATTTTTCATTATAACTTCGGGTTTGTTAATTTTTGGCGAATTGCTCATATAATTGGATTGGAATCGAACTAATGAAATGTAGTTTTTGATTTCACGGCAACTTCGGGTTTGTTCATTTTTGGTCAATTGCTAGTCTAAATCAACTGTAATCGAACAAATAAAAATTGGCTTTTGATTTCATGATAACTTCGAGTTTGTTCGTTTTTGGCGAATTGCTAGTCTAATTCGATTGGAATCGAGCCAATGAAAAGTGGTGTTTCAGTTCATGATAACTTCGGGTTTGTTCATTTTTGACGAATTGCTAGTCAAATTCGATTGGAATCGAGCCAATGAAAAGTGATTTTTCATTTCATGATAGCTTCGGGTATGTTCATTTTTGGCGAATTGGTAGTCTAAATCGATTGGAATCGAGGCAATGAACAGTGTCTTTTTATTTCATGATAACTTCGGGTTTGTTCATTTTGGCGATTCGCTAGTCTAATTCGATTGGAATCGAGCCAATGAAAGGTGGTTTTTCATTTCATGAAAACTTCGAGCTTGTTCGTTTTTGGCGATTTGCGAGTCTAATTCCATTGGAATCGAGCTAATGAAAAGTGGTTTTTGATTTCATGATAACTTCGGGTTTGTTCATTTTTTGCGAATGGCTAGTCCAATTCGATTGAAATCGAGCCAATGAAAAGTGGTTTTTCATTTCATGATAACTTCGGGTTTGTTCGTTTTTGGTGAATTGCTAGTCTAAATAGATTGGAATTGAGCCAATGAAAAGGGACTTTTGGTTTCAAAATAACTTCAGGTTTGTTCATTTTTGGCGAATTACTAGTCTAATTCGAATGGAAATGTGCAAATAAAAAGT
This sequence comes from Olea europaea var. sylvestris, assembly GCF_002742605.1. NCBI lineage: Eukaryota > Viridiplantae > Streptophyta > Magnoliopsida > Lamiales > Oleaceae > Olea > Olea europaea. The sequence goes on along the minus strand of NW_019263736.1, from coordinate 358,142 downwards.
TGTTTTTCATCTCATGATAACTTCGGGTTTGTTCATTTTTGGGGAATTGCTAGTCTAAATGGATTGGAATCTAGCCAATGAAAAGTGGCTTTGGATTTCATGATAACTTCGGGTTTGTTCGTTTTTTGTGAATTGCCAGCCTAATTTGATTGGAATCGAGCCAATGAAAAGTTGTTTTTCATTTCATGATAACTTCGAGTTTGTTCATTTTTGGCGAATTGCTATTCTAAATCGATTTGAATCGAGCAATTGAAAGTGGTTTTTCATTTCGTGATAACTTCGGGTTATTCATTTTTGGCGAATTGCTAGCCCAATTCGATTGGAATCGAGCCAATGAAATGTGGCTTTTGATTTCATGATAACTTCGGGTTTGTTCATTTTTGGCAAATTACTAGTCTAAATCGATTGGAATCGAGCCAAAGAAAAGTGGTTTTTCATTTCATGATAACTTCAGGTTTGTTCGTTTTTGGCGAATTGCTAGTGTAAAACAATTCGAATCGAGCCAAAGAAAAGTTATTTTTCATTTCATGATAACTTCAGGTTTTTTCATTTTTGGAGAATTGCTAGTGTAAATCGATTGGTATCTAGCCAATGAATTGTGGCTTTTGATTTCATGATAACTTTGGTTTTGTTCGTTTTTGGCGAATTGCTAGTCTAATTCGACTGGAATCAAGCCAAACAAATGTGATTTTTCATTTCATGATAACTTCGGGTTTGTTCGGTTTTGGCGAATCGCTAGACTAAATCGATTGGAATCGAGTCAATGATAAGTAGCTTTTGATTTCATGATATCTTCGGGTTTGTTCATTTTGGCGAATTGGTAGTCTAATTCGATTCGAATCCAGCTAATGAAAAGTGGTTTTTGATTTCATGATAACTTCGGATTCATTTGTTTTTGGCGAATTGCTAGTCTAATTTGATTGGAATTGAGCCAATGAAAAGTGGTTTTTGATTTCACAATAAATTCGGGTTTATTCATTTTTGGCGAATTACTAGTCCAATTCGATTGGAATCGAGCCAATGAAAAGTGAATTTTGATTTCATGATAACTTCGGGTTTGTTCGTTTTGGGCGAATTGCTAGTCTAAATCGATTGGAATCGAGCCAATGAAACGTGGCTTTTGATTTCGTGATAACTTCGGGTTTGTTCATTTGTGGCGAATTGCATGTCTAATTCTTCTGGAATCGAGGCAAAGAAAAGTGGTTTTTCATTTCATGATAATTTTCGATTTGTTCATTTTTGGCGAATCGCTAGTCTAAATCGATTGGATCGAGCTAATGAAAAGTTGATTTTAATTACATGATAACTTCAGGTTTGTTCACTTTTGGTGAATTGCTATCTAATTCGATTGGAATCGAGCCAAAGAAAAGTGGCTTTTGATTTCATGATAAATTCGGGTTTGTTCATTTTTGGCGAATTGCTAGTCCAAATCGATTGGAATCGAGCCAATGAAAAGTGGCTTTTGATTTCATGATAACTTCGGGTTTGTTCGTTTTTGGCGAATTGCTAGTTTAAATCGATTGGAATCGAGCGAATGAAAAGTGGCTTTTGGTTTCGTGAAAATTTCATGTTTGTTCATTTGTGGTGAATTACATGTCTAATTCGATTCGAATCGAGGCAAGAAAAGTGGTTTTTCATTTCATGATAACTTTGTTCATTTTTGGCGAATCGCTAGTCTAAATCGATTAGAATTGAGCTAATGAAAAGTTGATTTTGATTACATGATAAATTCGGGTTTGTTCATTTTTGGCGAATTGCTGTCTAATTCGATTAGAATAGAGCCAAAGAAAAGTGGTTTTTCATTTCATGATAACTTCGGGTTTGTTCGTTTTTGGCGAATTGCTAGTACAATTCGATTGGAATCGTGCAAGTGAAAAGTGGCTTGTGATTTCATGATAACTTCAATTTATTCATTTTTGGCTAATTGCTATCTAATTCGATTGGAATCGAGCCAATAAAAAGTGGCTTTCCATTTCATGAGAACTTCGGGTTTGTTTGTTTTTAGAAAATTTCTAGTCTAATTCGATTGGAATCGAGGCAAAGAAAAGTGGTTTTTCATTTCATGATAACTTCGTGTTTGTTCATTTTTGGCGAATTACTAGTCTAAATCGATTGGAATCGAGTTAATGAAAAGATGATTTTGATTTCATGATAACTTCGGGTTTGTTTGTTTTGGCGAATTGCTAGTCTAATTCAATTGGAATCGAGCTAATGAAAAGTGACTTTTTATTTCATGATATCTTCGAGTTTGTTCGTTTTGGCGAATTGGTAGTCTAATTCAATTGGAATCGAGCCAATGGAAAGTTGTTTTTCATTCCATGATAACTTCAGGTTTGTTCGTTTTAGCAAATTGCTAGTCTAATTGGGTTGGAATTGAGCCAATGAAATGTGGTTTTTGATTTCATGTTAACTTCGGGTTTGTTCGTTTTTGGCGAATTGCTAGTCTAATTCGATTTGAATTGAGCTAATGAAAAGTTGTTTTTGATTTCAGGATAACTTCGGGTTTGTTCGTTTTTACGAATTGCTAGTCTAATTCGATTGGAGTCGAGCCAAAGAAAAGTGGTTTTTCATTTCATGATAACTTCGTGTTTGTTCATTTTTGGCGAATCGCTAGTCTAATACGATTGGAAATGAGCCAATTAAAAATGACTTTTGATTTCATGAAACTTCGGGTTTGTTCATTTTTTGGCGAATTGCTTGTCTTATTAGATTGGAATCGAGCCAATAAAAACTAGTTTTTCATTTCATGATAACTTCGAGTTTGTTCATTTTTGGCAAATTGCTATCTAATTCGATTGGAATCCAGCCAAAGAAAAGTGGCTTTTGATTTCATGATAACTTCGGGTTCGTTCGTTTTTGGCGAATTGCTAGTCCAATTCGATTGGAATCGAGCCAATGAAAAGTGACTTTTGATTTCATGATAACTTCGGGTTTGTTCGTTTTGGGCGAATTGCTAGTCTAAATCGATTGGAATCGAGCAAATGAAAAGTGGCTTTTGATTTCGTGATAACTTCGGGTTTGTTCATTTGTGGCCAATTGCATGTCTAATTCGACTGGAGTCGAGGCAAAGAAAAGTGGTTTTTCATTTCACGATGACTTCGTGTTTGTTCGTTTTTGACGAATTGCTAGTCTAAATCGATTTGAATCGAGCTAATGAAAAGTTGATTTTGATTTCACGATAACTTCGGGTTTGTTCATTTTTGGCGAATTGCTTGTCTAATTCGATTGGAATTGAGCCAATGAAAAGAGGTTTTTCATTTCATGATAACTTCAGGTTTGTTCATTTTTGGCGAATTGCATGTCTAATTCGATTGGAATCGAGCCAAATAAAAGTGATTTTTCATTTCATGATAACTTTGGTTTTGTCCGTTTTTGGCGAATTGCTAGTGTAATTCGATTGGATTCGATCCAATGAAAATTGACTTTTTATTTCATGATATCTAGGGTTTATTCGTTTTGGCGAATTGGTAGTCTAATTCGATTGGAATCGAGCCAATGAAAAGTGGTTTTTCATTCCATGATAACTTCGGGTTTGTTCGTTTTGCAAACTGCTAGTCTAATTGGATTGGAATCGAGCCAATGAAAAGTTGTTTTTGATTTCATGTTAACTTCGTGTTTCTTCATTTTTGGCGAATTGCTAATCTAATTCGATTTGAATCGAGCTAATGAAAAGTGGTCTTTGATTTCAGGATAACTTCGAGTTTGTTCATTTTTGCGAATTGCTAGTCTAATTCGATTGGAATCGAGCCAAACTAAAGTGGATTTTCATTTCATGATAACTTCGAATTTGTTCATTTTTGGCGAATTCCTAGTCTAAATCGATTGGAATCAAGCCAATGAAAAGTGGTTTTTCATTTCATGATAACTTCGGTTTGTTCGTTTTTGGCGAATTCTACTCTAAATCAATTGGAATCGAGCAAGTGAAAAGTGGCTTTTGATTTCATGATAACTTCGGTTTGTTCATTTTTGGCGAATTGCGATCTAATTCGATTGGAATCGAGCCAATGAAAAGTGGTTTTTGATTTCATGATAACTTCGGTTTGTTCATTTTTGGCGAATTGCGATCTAATTCGATTGGAATCGAGCCAATGAAAAGTGGTTTTTGATTTCATGATAACTTCGGGTTTGTTCATTTTTGGCGAATTGCTAGTCTAAATCGATTGGAATCGTGCAAGTGAAAAGTGGCTTGTGATTTCATGATAACTTCGATTTATTCATTTTTAGCGAATTGCTATCTAGTTCGATTGGAATCGAGCCAATGAAAAGTGGCTTTCAATTTCATGATAACTTCGGGTTTGTTCATTTTGGGTGAATTGCTAGTCTAATTCGATTGGAATCGAGCCAAAGAAAAGTGGTTTTTCATTTCATGATAACTTCGTGTTTGTTCGTTTTTAGCAAATTACTAGTCTAAACCGATTGGAATTGAGCTAATGAAAAGATGATTTTGATTTCATGATAACTTCGGGTTTGTTCGTTTTTGGCGAATTGCTAGTGTAATTCGATTGGAATCGAGCCAAAGAAAAGAGGTTTTTCATTTCATGATAACTTCGGGTTTGTTCATTTTTGGCGAATTGAATGTCTAATTCGATTGGAATCAAGCCAAAGAAAAGTGGTTTTTCATTTCGTGATAACTTTGGTTTTGTTCATTTTTGGCGAATTGCTAGTCCAATTCAATGGGAATCGAGCCAATGAAAAGTTGCTTTTGATTTCATGATATTTCGGGTTTGTTCGTTTTTGGCGATTTGCTAGTCTAAATCGATTGGAATCGAGCCAATGAAAAGTTGCTTTTGTTTCATGATAACTTCGAGTTTGTTCATTTTTGGCGAATTGCATGTTTAATTCGATTGGAATCGAACCAAAGAAGAGTGGTTTTTCATTTCATGATAACTTCGGATTTGTTCATTTTTGGCGAGTTGCTAGTCTAAATCGATTGGAATCGTAATAAAAATTGATTTTGATTTCATGATAACTTCGGGTTTGTTCGTTTTTGGCGAATTTCCATCTAATTCGATTATAATCGAGCCAAAGAAAAGAGGTCATGATAACTTTGGGTTTGTTCATTTTTGGCGAATTGCTAGTCCATTTTGATTGGAATCGAGCCAATGAAAAGTGGCTTTTGATTTCATCATAACTTCAGGTTTGATCATTTTTGGCGAAATGCTAGTCTAATTCAATAGGAATCAAGACAAATAAAAGTGGTTTTTCATTTCATGATAACTTCAGGTTTGTTCATTTTTGGCGAATTGCTAGTACAAATAGATTGAAATCGAGCCAATGAAAAGTGGCTTTTGATTTCATGATAACTTTGAGTCTGTTCATTTTTGGCGAATTACTATCTAATTCGATTGGAATCGAGCCAAAAAAAAGTAGTTTTTCATTGCATGTTAACTTCGGGTTTGTTTTGTTTTGGTGAATTGCTAGTCCAATTTGTTTGGAATCAAGCTAAAGAAAAGTGGTTTTTCATTTCGTGATAACTTCGAGTTTGTTCGTTTTTGGCGAGTTGCTAGTCTAATCGATTGGAATCGAGCAAATGAAAAGTGACTTTTTATATCAGGATATCTTCGGGTTTGTTCGTTTTAGTGAATTCGTAGTCTAATTGGATTGGAATCGAGCCAATGAAAAGGGGTTTTTCATTTCATGATAACTTCGGGTTTTTTCATTTTGGCAAATTGCTAGTCCAATTGGATTGGAATTGAGCCAAAGAAAAGTGGTTTTTGATTTCATGTTAACTTCGGGTTTGTTAATTTTTGGTGAATTGCTAGTCTAATTCGATTGGAATCGAGCTAATGAAAGTTATTTTTGATTTCAGGATAACTTCAGGTTTGTTCATTTTTGGCGAATTGCTAGTCTAATTAGATTGGAATCAAGCAAAAGAAAAGTGTTTTTCATTTCATGATAACTTCATGTTTGTTCATTTTTGGCGAGCTGTTAGTCTAATCAATTGGAATCGAGCCAATGAAAGCGACTTTTTATTTCATGATATCTTCGGGTTCGTTCATTTTGGCGAATTGGTAGTCTAAGTCTAATTCGATTGGAATCGAGCCAATGAAAAGTGGTTTCTCATTTCATGATAACTTCGGGTTTGTTCATTTTTGGCGAGTTGCTCGTCTAATCGATTGGAATCGAGCCAATGAAAACTGGTTCTTCATTTCATGATAACTTCGGGTTTGTTCGTTTTTGGCGAGTTGCTAGTCTAATCGATTGGAATCAAGCCAATGAAAAGTGACTTTTTATTTCATGATATCCTCAGGTTTGTTCGTTTTGGCGAATCGATATTCTAATTCGATTGGAATCGAGCTAATGAATAGTAGTTTTTTATGCCATGATAACTTAGGGTTTGTTCGTTTTGGCAAATTGCTAGTCTAATTGGATTGGAATTGAGCCAATGAAAAGTGATTTTTGATTTCATGATAACTTCGAGTTTGTTCAATTTTGGCGAATTGCTGGTCTAATTCGATTGGAATCGAGCTAATGAAAAGTGGTTTTTGATTTCAAGATAACTTCGGGTTTGTTCATTTTTAGCGAATTGCTAGTCTAATTCGATTGGAATCGAGCCAAAGAAAAGCGGCTTTTGATTTCATGATAACTTTGGGTTTGTTCGTTTTTGGAGAATTGCTAGTCCAATTCAATTGGAATCAAGCCAATGAAAAGTGGCTTTTGATTTCATGATAACTTCGGGTTTGTTCATTTTTGGCGACTTGCTAGTCTAATTCGATTGGAATCGAGCCAATGAAAAGTGATTTTTTGTTTCATGAAAACATCGGGTTTGTTCATTTTTGGCGAGTTGCTAGTCTAATTCGATTGGAATCGAGCCAATGAAAAGTGGTTTTTCATTTCATGATTGCTTCGAGTTTGTTCATTTTTTAGGAATTGCGAGTCTAAATCGATTGGAATCAAGCCAATGAAAATTGCTTTTGATTGCATGATAACTTCAGATTTGTTCGCTATTGGTGACTTGCTAGTCTAATTCTATTGGAATCGAGCCAATGAAAAGTGGTTTTTTGTTTCACGAGAACTTTGGTTTTGTTCGTTTCTGGAGAATTGCTACTCTAATTCGATTGGAATTGAGCCATTGAAAAGTGGTTTTTCATTTCATGATAACTTCGAGTTTGTTCATTTTTGGCGAATTTTTAATCTAATTCGATTGGAATCGAGCTAATGAAAAGTGGTTTTTCATTCCGTGATAACTTCGGGTATGTTCTTTTTTACGAATTACTAGTCCAATTCGAATGGAATCGAGCTAATGAAAAGTGGTTTTTGGTTTCTTGATAACGTCAGGTTTGTTCATTTTTGTGAATTGCTAGTCTAATTCAATTGGAATCGGGCCAACAAAAAGTGGCTTTTGAATTCATGATAACTTCGCATTTGTTCTTTTTTGGCCAATTGCTAGTCTAAATCGATTGGAATCGAGCCAACGAAATGTGGCTTTTGATTTTATTATAACTTCGAGCCTATTCGTTTTAGGAGAATTACTAGTCTAATTCAATTGGAATCGAGCCAAAGAAAAGTGGTTTTTCATTCCGTGATTACTTCGGGTTTGTTCCTTTTTTGGCGAATTGCTAGTCTAAATAGATTTGAATCGAGCCAATGAAAAGGGGCTTTTGATTTCCTGATAACTTCGGGTTTGTTCGTTTTTGGCGAATTGCTAGTCTAATTTGATTGGAATCGAGCCAATGAAAAGTGATTTTTCACTACATGATAACTTCGGGTTTGTACATTTTTGGCGAATTGCTAGTCTAGATAGATTGGAATCGAGCCAATGAAAAGGGGCTTTTAATTTCAAGATAACTTCGGGTTTGTTCATTTTTGGCGAATTGCTAGTCTAATTTGATTGGAATCGAGCCAAAGAAAAGTAGTTTTTCATTTCACGATAACTTTGGGTTTGTTCATTTTAGCGAATTGCTAATCTAAATCGATTGGAATCAAGCCAATAAAAAGTGGCTTTTGATTTCATGTTGTCTTAGGGTTTTTTCATCTTGGCGAATTGGTAGTCTAATTTGATTGAAATCCATCTAATGAAAAGTTGTTTTGGATATCATGATAACTTCGACTTTGTTCGTTTTTAGCGAATTGCTAGTCTAATTTGATTGGAATTCAGCCAATGAAAAGTTGTTTTTGATTTCATGATAACATCGGCTTTGTTATTTTTTGGCGAATTGTTAGTCTAATTCGATTGTAATCGAGCAAATGAAAAGTGGTTTTTCATTTCATAATAACTTCGGGTTTGTTCCTTTTTGGCGAATTGCTTGTCTAAATCGATTGGAATCAAGCCAATGAAAAGTAGTTTTTGATTTCATGATAACTTCGGGTTTGTTCGTTTTTGGCAAATTGCAAGTCTAATTCGATTGGAATCTAGCCAATGAAAAGCAGTTTTTCATTTTGACGACAACTTCGGGTTTGTTGGTTTTTGGCGAATTGCTAGTCTAAATCGATCGGAATCGAGCTAATGAAAAGTGGCTTTTGATTTCATGATAACATCGGGTTTGTTTGTTTTTGGCGAACTGCTTGTCTAATTCGATTGGAATCAAGCCAAAGAAAAGTGGTTTTCAATTTCATGATAACTTCGGGTTTGTTCGTTTTTTGCGAATTGCTAGTGTAAATCGATTGGAATCGAGCTAATGAAAAGTTGATTTTGATTTCACGATAACATCGGGCTTGTTCTTTTTTGGCGAATTGCTAGTCTAATTCGATTGAATCGAGCCAATGAAAAGTGGCTTTTCATTTCATGATAACTTCGGGTTTGTTCATTTTTGGGGAATTGCTCATCTAATTCGATTGGAATCGAGCTAATGAAAAGTGGTTTTTGATTTCACGATAACTTCGGGTTTGTTCATTTTTGGGGAATTGCTCATCTAATTCGATTGGAATCGAGCTAATGAAAAGTGGTTTTTGATTTCACGATAACTTCGGGTTTGTTCATTTTTGGGGAATTGCTCATCTAATTCGATTGGAATCGAGCTAATGAAAAGTGGTTTTTGATTTCACGATAACTTCGGGTTTGTTCATTTTTGGGGAATTGCTCATCTAATTCGATTGGAATCGAGCTAATGAAAAGTGGTTTTTGATTTCACGATAACTTCGGGTTTGTTCATTTTTGGGGAATTGCTCATCTAATTCGATTGGAATCGAGCTAATGAAAAGTGGTTTTTGATTTCACGATAACTTCGGGTTTGTTCATTTTTGGGGAATTGCTCATCTAATTCGATTGGAATCGAGCTAATGAAAAGTGGTTTTTGATTTCACGATAACTTCGAATTTGTTCATTTTTGGCGAATTGCTAGTCTAAATCGATTGGAATCACGCCAATGAAAAGTGACTTTGGATTTCATGATAACTTCGGATTTGTTCATTTTTGGCGACTTCCTAGGCTAATTCGGTTGGAATCGAGCCAATGAAAAGTGGTTTTTCGTTTCACGACAACTTTTGGTTTGTTCTTTTTTGGCAAATTGCTAGTCTAATTCGATTGAATCGAGCCAATGAAAAGTGGCTTTTCATTTCATGATAACTTCGGGTTTGTTCATTTTTGGCGAATTGCGAGTCTAAATCGATTGGAATCAAGCCAATGAAAAGTGGCTTTTGATTTCATGATAACTTCGGGTTTGTTCATTTTTTGCGACTTGCTAGTCTAATTCGATTGGAATCGAGCCAATGAAAAGTGATTTTTTCTTTCATGACAACATAAGGTTTGTTCGTTTTTGGCAAGTTACTAGTCTAATTCGATAGGAATCGAGCCAAGGAAAAGTGGTTTTTCGTTTCATGACAACATCGGGTTTGTTCGTTTTTGGCGAGTTGCTAGTCTAATTCGATTGGAATCGAGCCAATGAAAAGTGCTTTTTCGTTTCATGACAACTTCGGGTTTGTTCTTTTTCGGCGAATTGCTAATCTAAATCGATTGGAATCGAGCCAATGAAAAGTGCTTTTTCGTTTCATGACAACTTCGGGTTTGTTCTTTTTCGGCGAATTGCTAATCTAAATCGATTGGAATCGAGCCAATGAAAAGTGCTTTTTCGTTTCATGACAACTTCGGGTTTGTTCTTTTTCGGCGAATTGCTAATCTAAATCGATTGGAATCGAGCCAATGAAAAGTGCTTTTTCGTTTCATGACAACTTCGGGTTTGTTCTTTTTCGGCGAATTGCTAATCTAAATCGATTGGAATCGAGCCAATGAAAAGTGCTTTTTCGTTTCATGACAACTTCGGGTTTGTTCTTTTTCGGCGAATTGCTAATCTAAATCGATTGGAATCGAGCCAATGAAAAGTGCTTTTTCGTTTCATGACAACTTCGGGTTTGTTCTTTTTCGGCGAATTGCTAATCTAAATCGATTGGAATCGAGCCAATGAAAAGTGCTTTTTCGTTTCATGACAACTTCGGGTTTGTTCTTTTTCGGCGAATTGCTAATCTAAATCGATTGGAATCGAGCCAATGAAAAGTGCTTTTTCGTTTCATGACAACTTCGGGTTTGTTCTTTTTCGGCGAATTGCTAATCTAAATCGATTGGAATCGAGCCAATGAAAAGTGCTTTTTCGTTTCATGACAACTTCGGGTTTGTTCTTTTTCGGCGAATTGCTAATCTAAATCGATTGGAATCGAGCCAATGAAAAGTGCTTTTTCGTTTCATGACAACTTCGGGTTTGTTCTTTTTCGGCGAATTGCTAATCTAAATCGATTGGAATCGAGCCAATGAAAAGTGCTTTTTCGTTTCATGACAACTTCGGGTTTGTTCTTTTTCGGCGAATTGCTAATCTAAATCGATTGGAATCGAGCCAATGAAAAGTGCTTTTTCGTTTCATGACAACTTCGGGTTTGTTCTTTTTCGGCGAATTGCTAATCTAAATCGATTGGAATCGAGCCAATGAAAAGTGCTTTTTCGTTTCATGACAACTTCGGGTTTGTTCTTTTTCGGCGAATTGCTAATCTAAATCGATTGGAATCGAGCCAATGAAAAGTGCTTTTTCGTTTCATGACAACTTCGGGTTTGTTCTTTTTCGGCGAATTGCTAATCTAAATCGATTGGAATCGAGCCAATGAAAAGTGCTTTTTCGTTTCATGACAACTTCGGGTTTGTTCTTTTTCGGCGAATTGCTAATCTAAATCGATTGGAATCGAGCCAATGAAAAGTGCTTTTTCGTTTCATGACAACTTCGGGTTTGTTCTTTTTCGGCGAATTGCTAATCTAAATCGATTGGAATCGAGCCAATGAAAAGTGCTTTTTCGTTTCATGACAACTTCGGGTTTGTTCTTTTTCGGCGAATTGCTAATCTAAATCGATTGGAATCGAGCCAATGAAAAGTGCTTTTTCGTTTCATGACAACTTCGGGTTTGTTCTTTTTCGGCGAATTGCTAATCTAAATCGATTGGAATCGAGCCAATGAAATGTGACTTTTGATTTCATGTTATCTTCGGGTTTTTTCGTTTTAGCGAATTACTAGTCTAAATCGAGCAAGTAAAATGTGGCTTTTGGTTTCATGATAACTTCGTGTTTGTTTGTTTTTTGCCAATTACTATCTAATTCAATTGGAATCGAGCCAAAGAAAAGTGGTTTTTCATTTCATGATAACTTCGGGTTTGTTCATTTTTGGTGAATTGCTAGTCTAATTAGATTGGAATCGAGCCAAAGATTAGCGGTTTTTCATTTCATGATAACTTTGGGTTTGTTCATTTTTGGCGAATTGCTCATCTATTTCGATTGAAATTGAGCTAATGAAAAGTGGTTTTTGATTTCACGATAACTTCGGGTTTGTTCATTTTTAGCGAATTGCTAGTCTAAATCGATTGGAATCGAGCCAATGAAAAGTGGCTTTTGATTTCATGATAACTTCGGGTTTGTTCATTTTTTGCGACTTGCTAGTCTAATTCGATTGGAATCGAGGCATTGAAAAGCGGTTTTTCATTTCATGATTGCTTCGGCTTTGTTCATTTTTGACGAATTGCAAGTCTAAATTGATTGGAATCAAGCCAATGAAAATTGCTTTTGATTTCACGATAACTTCAGGTTTGTTCGCTTTTGACGACTTACTAGTCTAATTCGATTGGAGTCGAGCGAATGAAAAGTGGTTTTTCCTTTCATGATAAATTCGGGTTTGTTCATTTTTGGGGAATTGCTCGTCTAATTCGATTGGAATCGAGCTAATGAAAAGTGGTTTTTGATTTCACGATAACTTCAAATTTGTTCATTTTTGGCGAATTGCTAGTCTAAATTGATTGGAATCACGCCAATGAAAAGTGACTTTGGATTTCATGATAACTTCGGATTTGTTCATTTTTGGCGACTTCCTGGGCTAATTCGATTGGAATCGAGCCAATGAAAAGTGGTTTTTCGTTTCACGATAACTTTTGGTTTGTTCGTTTTTGGCGAATTGCTAGTCTAATTCGATTGGAATCGAGCCAATGAAAAGTGCTTTTTCGTTTCATGACAACTTCGGGTTTGTTCTTTTTCGACGAATTGCTAATCTAAATCGATTGGAATCGAGCCAATGAAAAGTGACTTTTGATTTCATGTTATCTTCGGGTTTTTTCGTTTTATCGAATTACTAGTCTAAATCGATTGGAATCGAGCAAGTAAAATGTGGCTTTTGGTTTCATGATAACTTCGTGTTTGTTTGTTTTTTGTCAATTACTATCTAATTCAATTGGAATCGAGCCAAAGAAAAGTGGTTTTTCATTTCATGATAACTTCGGGTTTGTTCATTTTTTGTGAATTGCTAGTCTAATTAGATTGGAATCGAGCCAAAGATTAGCGGCTTTTCATTTCATGATAACTTTGGGTTTGTTCATTTTTGGCGAATTGCTCGTCTATTTCGATTGAAATCGAGCTAATGAAAAGTGGTTTTTGATTTCACGATAACTACGGATTTGTTCATTTTTAGCGAATTACTAGTCTAAATCGATTGGAATCGAGCCAATGAAAAGTGGCTTTTGATTTCATGATAACTTCGGGTTTGTTCATTTTTTACGACTTGCTAGTCTAATTCGATTGGAATCGAGCCAATGAAAAGTGATTTTTCGTTTCATGACAACATCGGGGTTGTCTGTTTTTAGCGAGTTCCTAGTCTAATTCGGTTGGAATCGAGCCAATAAAAAGTGGTTTTTCATTTCATGATTGCTTCGGGTTTGTTCATTTTTGACGAATTGCTGGTCTAAATCGATTGGAATCGAGCCAAAGAAAAGTGGTTTTTCATTTCATGATAACTTCGTGTTTGTTCATTTTTGGCGAATTGCTAGTCTAAATCGATCGGAATCGAGCTAATGAAATGATGATTTTGATTTCATAATAACTTCGGGTTTTTTCGTTTTTGGCGAATTGTTAGTCTAATTCGATTGGAATCGAGCCAATGAAAAGTGACTTTTCATTTCATGATATCTACGGGTTTGTTCGTTTTGGTGAATTGGTAGTCTAATTCTATTGAAATCGAGCCAATGAAAAGTTGTTTTTCATTCCATGATAACTTCGCGTTTGTTCGTTTTGGCAAATTGCTAGTCTAATTGGATTGGAATTGAGCCAACGAAAAGTGGTTTTTGATTTCTTGTTAACTTCGGGTTTGTTCTTTTTGGCGAATTGCTAGTCTAATTCGATTGGTATCGAGCTAATGAAAAGTTGTTTTTGATTTCAAGGTAACTTTGGGTTTGTTCATTTTTGCGAATTGCTAGTCTAATTCGATTGGAATCGAGCCAAAGAAAAGGGGTTTTTCATTTCATGATACCTTCGGGTTTGTTCGTTTTTGGCGAATTGCTAGTCTAAATCAATTGGAATCGAGCCAATGAAAAGCGATTCTTCATTTCATGATAACTTCGGGTTTGTTCGTTTTGGACGAGTTGCTAGTCTAAATCGATTGGAATCGAGAAAATGAAAAGTGGCTTTTGCTTTCATGATAACTTTGATTTGTTCGTTTTTGGCGAAATGCGATATAATTCGATTGGAATCGAGCCAATGAAAAGTGGCTTTTGATTTCATGATAACTTTGGGTTTGTTCGTTTTTGGCATATTACATGTCTAAATCGATTGGAATCTTGCAAGTGAAAAGTGGCTTGTGATTTCATGATAACATCGATTTATTCATTTTTGACGAATTGCTATCTAATTCGATTGGAATCGAGCCAATGAAAAGTGGCTTTCGATTTCATGATAACTTCGGGTTTGTTCATTTTTGGTGAATTACTTGTCTAATTCGATTGGAATCGAGCCAAAGAAAAGTGATTTTTCATTTCACGATAACTTCCTGTTTGTTCGTTTTTGGCGAATTGCTAGTCTAAATCCATTGGAATCGAGCTAATGAAAAGATGATTTTGATTTCACGATAACTTCGGGTTTGTTCATTTTTTGGCGAATTGCTTGTCTAATTCGTTTGGAATTGAGCCAATGAAAAGAGGTTTTTCATTTCTTGATAACATCGGGTTTGTTCATTTTTGGCGAATTGCATGTCTAATTCGATTGGAATCGAGCCAAAGAAAAGTGGTTTCTTATTTCATGATAACTTTGGTTTTGTTCGTTTTGGGTGAATTGCTAGCCCAATTCGATTGGAATCGATCTAATGAAAAGTGACTTTTTATTTCATGATATCTGGGGTTTATTCGTTTTGGCGAATTGGTAGTCTAATTCGATTGGAATCGAGCCAATGAAAAGTGGTTTTTCATTCCATGTTAACTTTGGGTTTGTTCGTTTTGGCAAATTGCAAGTCTAATTGGATTCGAATTGAGCCAATGAAAAGTTGTTTTTGATTTCATGTTAACTTCGGGTTTCTTCATTTTTGGCGAATTGCTAGTCTAATTCGATTGGAATCGAGCTAATGAAAAGTGGTTTTTGATTTCAGGATAACTTCGAGTTTGTTCATTTTTCAGAATTGCTAGTCTAATTCGGTTGGAATCGAGCCAAATTAAAGTGGTTTTTCATTTCATGATAACTTCAGGTTTGTTCGTTTTTGGTGAATTGATAGTCTAAATCGATTGGAATCGAGCCAATGAAAAGTGGTTATTCATTTCATGATAACTTCGGTTTGTTCGTTTTTGGCGAATTGCTAGTCTAAATCGATTGGAATCGAGCAAGTGAAAAGTGCCTTTTAATTTCATGATAATTTCGGTTTGTTCATTTTTGGCGAATTACGATCTAATTCAATTGGAATCGAGCCAATGAAAAGTGGCTTTTGATTTCATGATAACTTCGGATTTGTTCATTTTTGGCGAATTGCTAGTCTAAATCGATTGGAATCGTGCAAGTGAAAAGTGGCTTGTGATTTCATGATAACTTTGAGTTTGTCCATTTTTGGCGAATTGCTATCTAATTTGATTGGAATCGAGACGAAGAAAAGTGGTTTTTCATTTCATGATAACTTCAGGTTTGTTCATTTTTGGCGAAATGCTAGTGCAAATAGATTGAAATCGAGCCAATGAAAAGTGGCTTTCGATTTCATGATAACTTTGAGTTTGTTCATTTTTGGCGAGTTGCTATCAATTCGATTGGAATCAAGCCAAAGAAAAGTGGTTTTTCATTTCATTTAACTTCGGGTTTGTTCGATTTTGGTGAATTGCTAGTCTAATTCGTTTGGAATCGAGCTAAAGAAAAGTAGTTTTTGATTTCATGATAACTTCGAGTTTGTTCATTTTTGGCGAGTTGCTAGTCTAATCGATTGGAATCGAGCAAATGAAAAGTGACTTTTTATTTCATGATATCTTCGGGTTTGTTCGTTTTGGCGAATTGGTAGTCTAATTCGATTGGAATCGAGCCAATGAAAAGGGGTTTTTCATTTCATGATAACTTCGGGTTTTTTCGTTTTGGCAAATTGCTAGTCCAATTGGATTGGAAATGAGTCAGAGAAAAGTGGTTTTTGATTTCATGTTAACTTCGGGTTTGTTCATTTTTAGCGAATTGCTAGTCTAATTCGATTGGAATCGAGCTAATGAAAAGTTGTTTTTGATTTCAGGATAACTTCGGGTTTGTTCGTTTTTAGTGAATTGCTAGTCTAATTCGATTGGAATCGAGCAAAAGAAAAGTGGCTTTTGATTTTATGTTAACTTTGGGTTTCTTCATTTTTGGCGAATTGCTAGTCTAATTCGATTGGAATCGAGCTAATGAAAAGTTGTTTTTGATTTCAGGATAACTTCAGGTTTGTTCGTTTTTGGTGAATTGCTAGTCTAATTCGATTGGAATCGAGCAAAAGAAAAGTGGCTTTTGATTTTATGTTAACTTTGGGTTTCTTCATTTTTGGAGAATTGCTAGTCTAATTTGATTGGAATCGAGCTAATGAAAAGTTGTTTTTGATTTCAGGATAACTTCGGGTTTGTTCATTTTTGCGAATTGCTATCTAATTCGATTGGTATCGAGCAAACGATAAGTGGCTTTCGATTTCATGATAACTTCGGGTTTGTTCGTTTTTGTGAATTACTTGTCTAATTCGATTGGAATCGAGCCAAAGAAATGTTGTTTTTCATTTCACGATAACTTCGTGTTTGTTCGTTTTTGGCGCATTGCTAGTCTAAATCGATTGGAATCGAGCTAATGAAAAGATGATTTTGATTTCACGACAACTTCGGGTTTGTTCATTTTTGGCGAATTGCTTGTCTAATTCGATTGGAATCGAGCCAATGAAAAGAGGTTTTTCATTTCATGGTAACTTCGGGTTTGTTCATTTTTGGCGAATTGCTAGTCTAATTCGACTGGAATCGAGCCAAAGAAAAGTGGCTTTTGATTTCACGATAACTTCGGATTTGTTCATTTTTGACGAATTGCTAGTCCAATTCGATTGGAATCGAGCCAATGAAAAGTGGCTTTTGATTTCATGATAACTTCCGGTTTGTTCGTTTTTGTTGAATTGCTAGTCTAAATCGATTGGAATCGAGCCAAATAAAAGTGGCTTTTGATTTTGTGATAACTTTGGGTTTGTTCATTTGTGGCGAATTGGAAGTCTAATTCAATTGGAATCGAGGCAAAGAAAGGGGGTTTTTCATTTCATGATAACTTCGGGTTTGTTCGTTTTTGGCGAATGGCTAGTCTAAATCGATTGGCATCGAGCTAATGAAACGTTGATTTTGATTACATGATAACTTCGGGTTTGATCAGTTTTGGCGAATGGCTATCTAATTTGATTTGAATCGAGTCGAAGAAAAGTGGTTTATAATTTCATGATAACTTCGGGTTTGTTCGTTTTTGGCGAATTGATAGTTCAATTCGATTGAAATTGAGCAAATGAAAAGTAACTTTTTATTTCATGGTATCTTCCGGTTTGTTCGTTTTGGTGAATTAGTATTCTAATTCGATTGGAATCGAGCCAATGAAAAGTGGTTTTTCATTCCATGATAACTTCGTGTTTGTTCGTTTTGGCAAATTGCTAGTCTAATTGGATTGGAATTGAGCCAATGAAAAGTGTTTTTTGATTTCATGTTAACTTTGGGTTTGTTTATTTTTGGCGAATTGCTAGTCTAATTCGATTGGAATCGATCTAATGAAAAGTGGTTTTTGATTTCAGGATAACTTCGGGTTTGTTTGATTGCTAGTCTAAATCGATTGGAATCGAGCCAAGGAAAAGTGGTTCTTCATTTCATGATAACTTCGGTTTGTTCGTTTTTGGCGAATTACGATCTAATTCGATTGGAGTCGAGCCAATGAAAAGTGTTTTTTAATTTCATGTTAACTTCAGGTTTGTTCCTTTTGGGCGAATTGCTAGTCTAATTCGATTGGAATCGAGCCAAGGAAAAGTGGTTTTTCATTTCATGATAACTTCGGGTTTGTTTGTTTTTGGCGAATTGCTAGTCTAGATCGGAATCGAGCAAGTGAAAAGTTGCTTTTGATTTCATGATAACTTCGGTTTGTTCATTTTTGGCGAATTGCTACTCTAAATCGATTGGAATCGAGCAAGTGAAAATTGGCTTTTGATGTCATGATAACTTCGGTTTGTTCGTTTTTGGCGAATTACGATCTAATTCGATTGGAACCGAGCTAATGAAATGTCACTTTTGATTTCATGATAACTTTGGGTTTGTTCGTTTTTGGCGAATTGCTAGTATAAATCGATTGGAATCGTGCAAGTGAAAAGTACCTTGTGATTTCATGATAACTTCGGTTTATTCTTTTTCAGCGAATTACTATCTAATTCGATTGGAATCGAGCCAATAAAAAGTGGCTTTCCATTTCATGATAACGTCGGGTTTGTTCGGTTTTGGTGGATTGCTAGTCTAATTCGATTGGAATCGAGCCAAAGAAAAGTGGTTTTTAATTTCATGATAACTTCGTGTTTGTTCGTTTTTGGCGAATTGCTAGTCTAAATCGATTGGAATCGAGCTAATGAAATGATGATTTGATTTCAGGATAACTTCAGGTTCCTTCATTTTTTGGCAAACTGCTACACCAATTCGATTAGAATCGAGCCAATGAAAAGTGTCTTTTTATTTCATGATATCTTCGGGTTTGTTCGTTTTGGCGAATTCCTAGGCTAATTCGATTGGAATCGAGCCAATGAAAAGTGATTTTTCGTTTCACGACAACTTTTGGTTTGTTCGTTTTTGGCGAATTGCTAGTCTAATTCGATTGGAATCGAGCCAATGAAAAGTGGTTTTTCGTTTCATGACAACTTCGAGTTTGTTCTTTTTCGGCGAATTGCTAATCTAAATCGATTGGAATCGAGCCAATGAAAAGTGGCTTTTGATTTCATGTTATCTTCGAGTTTTTTCGTTTTAGCGAATTGCTAGTCTAAATCGATTGGGATCGAGCAAGTGAAAAGTGGCTTTTGGTTTCATGATAACTTCGGGTTTGTTCATTTTTGGCCAATTGCTATCTAATTCAATTGGAATCGAGCCAAAGAAAAGTGATTTTTCATTTCATGATAACTTCGGGTTTGTTCGTTTTTGGTGAATTGCTAGTCTAATTCGATTGGAATCGAGCCAAAGAAAAGTGATTTTTCATTTCATGATAACTTCGGGTTTGTTCGTTTTTGGTGAATTGCTAGTCTAATTAGATTGGAATCGAGCCAAAGATTAGCGGTTTTTCATTTCATGGTAACTTTGGGTTTGTTCATTTTTGGCGAATTGCTCGTCCGTTTCGATTGAAATCGAGCTAATGAAAAGTGATTTTTGATTTCACGATAACTATGGATTTGTTCATTTTTTGGGACTTGCTAGTCTAAATCGATTGGAATCGAGCCAATGAAAAGTGGCTTTTGATTTCATGATAACTTCGGGTTTGTTCATTTTTTGGGACTTGCTAGTCTAATTTGATTGGAATCGAGGCAATGAAAAGTGATTTTTCGTTTCATGACAACATCGGGTTTGTTTGTTTTTGGCGAGTTGCTAGTCTAATTCGGTGGAATCGAGCCAATGAAAAGTGGTTTTTCATTTCATGATTGCTTCGGGTTTGTTCATTTTTTACGAATTGCTAGTCTAAATTGATTGGAATCGAGCCAAAGAAAAGTGGTTTTTCATTTCATGATAACTTCGTGTTTGTTCATTTTTGGCGAATTGCTAGTTTAAATCGATTCGAATCGAGCTAATGAAATGATGATTTTGATTTCATGATAACTTCGAGTTTGTTCGTTTTTGGTGAATTGTTAGTCTAATTCGATTGGAATCGAGCCAATGAAAAGTGACTTTTCATTTCATGATATCTTCGGGTTTGTTCGTTTTTGGCGAATTGCTAGTCTAAATCAATTGGAATCGAGCCAATGAAAAGCGATTCTTCATTTCATGACAACTTCGGGTTTGTTCGTTTTGGGCGAGTTACTATTCTAAATCGATTGGAATCGAGAAAATGAAAAGTGGCTTTTGATTTCATGATAACTTCGATTTGTTCGTTTTTGGCGAAATGCGATATAATTCGATTGGAATCGAGCCAATGAAAAGTGGCTTTTGATTTCATGATAATTTCGGGTTTGTTCGTTTTTGGCGTATTACTTGTCTAAATCGATTGGAATCTTGCAAGTGAAAAGTTGCTTGTGATTTCATGATGACATCGATTTATTCATTTTTGGCGAATTGCTATCTAATTCAATTGGAATCGAACCGATGAAAAGTGGCTTTCGATTTCATGCTAACTTCGGGTTTGTTCATTTTTGGTGAATTACTTGTCTAATTTGATTGGAATCGAGCCAAAGAAAAGTGATTTTTCATTTCACTATAACTTCGTGTTTGTTCGTTTTTGGCGAATTGCTAGTCTAAATCGATTGGAATCGAACTAATGAAAAGATTATTTTGATTTCACGATAACTTCGGGTTTGTTCGTTTTTGGCGAATTGCTTCTCTAATTCTGTTTGGAATCACGCCAATGAAAAGAGGTTTTCCATTTCATGATAACTTCGGGTTTGTTCATTTTTGGCGAATTGCATGTCTAATTCGATTGGTATCAAGCCAAAGAAAAGTGGTTTTTTATTTCATGATAACTTTGGTTTTGTTCGTTTTGGGCGAATCGCTAGCCCAATTCGATTTGAATCGATCCAATGAAAAGTGACTTTTTATTTCATGATATCTGGGGTTTATTCGTTTTGCCGAATTGGTAGTCTAATTCGATTGGAATCGAGCCAATGAAAAGTGGTTTTTCATTCCATGATAACTTCGAGTTTGTTCGTTTTGGCAAATTGCTAGTCTAATTGGATTCGAATTGAGCCGATGAAAAGTTGTTTTTGATTTCATGTTAACTTCGGGTTTCTTCATTTTTGGCGAATTGCTAGTCGAATTCGATCTGAATCGAGCTAATGAAAAGTGGTTTTTGATTTCAGGATAACTTCGAGTTTGTTCGTTTTTCCGAATTGCTAGTCTAATTCGATTGGAATCGAGCCAAATTAAAGTGGTTTTTCATTTCATGATAACTTCGGGTTTCTTCGTTTTTGGCTAATTGCTAGTCTAAATCAATTGGGATCGAGCCAATGAAAAGTGGTTATTCATTTCATGATAACTTCGGTTTGTTCAGTTTTGGCGAATTGCTAGTCTAAATCGATTGGAATCGAGCAAGTGAAAAGTGCCTTTTGATTTCATGATAATTTCGGTTTGTTCATTTTTGGCGGATTGCGATCTAATTCGATTGGAATCGAGCCAATGAAAAGTTGCTTTTGATTTCATGATAACTTCGGGTTTGTTCATTTTTGGCGAATTGCTAGTCTAAATCGATTTGAATCGTGCAAGTGAAAAGTGGCTTGTGATTTCACGATAACTTTGAGTTTGTCCATTTTTGGCGAATTGCTATCTAATTCGATTGGCATCGAGACAAAGAAAAGTGGTTTTTCATTTCATGATAACTTCAGGTTTGTTCATTTTTAGCGAAATGCTAGTGCAAATAGATTGAAATCGAGCCAATGAAAAGTGGCTTTCGATTTCGTGATAACTTTGAGTTTTTCATTTTTGGCGAATTGCTATCAATTCGATTGGAATCGAGCAAAAGAAAAGTGGTTTTTCATTTCATTTAACTTCGGGTTTGTTCGGTTTTAGTGAAATTTCTATTCTAATTGGTTTGGAATCGAGTTAAAGAAAAGTGGTTTTTAATTTCATGATAACTTCGGATTTGTTCGTTTTTGGCGAATTCCTAGTCTAAATCGATTGGAATCGAGCCAATGAAAAGTGGTTTTTCATTTCATGATAACTTCGGGTTTGTTCGTTTTTGGCGAATTGCTAATCTAAATCAATTGGAATCAAGCCAATGAAAAGTGGCTTTTGATTTCATGTTATCTTCAAGTTTTTTCGTCTTGGCGAATTGGTAGTCTAATTCGATTGGAATCCTTGTAATGAAAAGTGGTTTTTCATTTCATGATAGCTTCGGGTTTGTTCATTTTTGGCGAATTGCTAGTCTAATTCAATTGGAATCGTGCCAATAAAAAGTGGTTTTTCATTCCATGATAACTTCGGATTTATTCATTTTTGGTGAACTGCTAGTCTAATTCGTTTGTAATCGAGCCAATGAAAAGCGGTTTTTCATTGCATGATAACTTCGGGTTTGTTCCTTTCTGAGAGTTGCTTGTCTAAATCGATTGGAATCAAGCCAATGAAAAGTGGTTTTTGATTTCATGATAACTTCTAGTTTGTTAATTTTTGGCGACTTGCTAGTCTAATTCGATTGGAGTCGAGCTTATGAAAAGTGGTTTTTCATTTTGATGATAATTGTTGGTTCACGGCGAATTGCTAGTCTAAATCGATTGGAATCGAGCTAATGAAAAGTGGATTTTGATTTCATGATAACTTTTGGTTTGTTCATTTTTGGGGAATTGCAAGTCTAATTCAATTGGAATTGAGCCAATAAAAAGTGGTTTTTCATTTCATGATAACTTCGGGTGTGTTCATTTTTGGCGAATTGCTAGTCTAATTTGATTGCAATCGAGCCAATGAAAAGTGGTTTTTCTGTTCATGATAACTTCGGGTTTGTTTGTTTTTGGCGAATTGCTAGTCCAATTCGATTGGAATCGACCCAATGAAAAGTGGCTTTTGATTTCATCATAACTTCGGGTTTATTCGTTTTTGCCGAATTGCTAGTCTAATTTGATTGGAATCGAACCAATGAAAACCAGTTTTTCATTGCATGATAACTTCGGGTTTGTTCCTTTTTAGCGAGTTGCTTGTCTAAATCAATTGGAATCAATCAAATGAAAAGTGGTTTTTGATTTCATGATAACTTCTGGTTTGCTCATTTTTGGCGACTTGCTAGGCTAATTCGATTGGAATCGAGCTTATGAAAAGTTGTTTTTCATTTTGATGATAACTTTGGGTTTGTTGGTTCGTGGCGAATTGTTAGTCTAAATCGATTGGAATCGAGCCAATGAGAAGTGGCTTTTGATTTCATCATAACTTCGGGTTTGTTCATTTTCGGCGAATGGCTAGTCTAATTCGATTGGAATCGAGCCAATGAAAAGTAGTTTTTGATTTCATGATAACTTTGGGGTTTGTTCATTTTTGGCGAATTGCTAGTCGAATTCGATTGTAATCGAGCCAATGAAAAGTGGTTTTTCATTTCACGATAACTTCTGGTTTGTTCATTTTTGGCGAATTTCTAGTCTAAATCGAATGGAATCGAGCCAATGAAAAGTGGCTTTTGATTTCAAGATAACTTTAGGTTTGTTCGTTTTTGACGGATTGCTAATCTAATTCGATTGAAATCGAGCGAAAGAAAAGTGGTTTTTCATTTGATGATAACTCCGGGTTTGTTCATTTTTAGCAAATTGCTAGTCTAATTCAATTGGAATCGAGCTAAAGAAAAGTTGTTCTTCATTTCATGATAACTTCGAGTTTTTTCATTTTTGGCGAATTGCTAGTCTAATCGATTGGAATCGAGCCAATGAAAAGTGACTTTTGATTTCATGATATCTTCGGGTTTGTTCATTTTTGGGGAATTGGTGGTCTAACTCGATTGGAATCGAGCTAATGAAAAGTCGTTATTCATTCTATGATAACTTCGGGTTTGTTCGTTTTAGCGAATTGCTAGTCCAATTAGACTAGAGTTGAGCCAACGAAAAGTGGTTTTTGATTTCATGATGACTTCGGGTTTGTTCATTTTTGGCGCATTTCTAGTCTAATTCGATTGGAATTGAGCTAATTAAAAGTGGTTTTTAATTTCATGATAACTTCGGGTTTGTTCATTTTTGGAGACTTGCTAGTGTAGTTCGATTAGAATCGAGCCATTGAGAAGTGATTTGTCATTTCATGATACCTTCGGGTTTGTTCATTTTTGACGAATTGCTAGTCTAATTCGATTGTAATCGAGCCAACAAAAAGCGATTTTTCATTTCATGATAACTTCAGGTTCGTTCCTTTTTGGCGAATTGTTGTGTTGATTTTGATTTCATGACAACTTCGGGTTTGTCATTTTTGGCGAATTGCTAGTCTAATTCGATTGGAGTCGAGGCATTGAAAAGTGGTTTTTCATTTCATGATAACTTCGGGCTTATTCATTTTTGGCAAATTGCTAGTCTAATTCGATTGTTATCGAGCCAATGAAAAGCGGTTTTTCATTTCATGATATCTTCGGGTTTGTTCCTTTTTAGCGAATTGCTTGTCTAAATCGATTGGAATCGAGCTAATGAAAAGTTGAGTTTGATTTCATGACAACTTCGGGTTTGTTGGTTTTCGAGGAATTGCTAGTCTAAATCGATTGGAATCGAGCCAATGAAAAGTGGTTTTTGATTTCATGATAACTTCGGCTTTGTTCGTTTTTGGCGAATTGCTAGTGTAAATCGATCGGAATAGAGCTAATGAAAAGTCGATTTTGATTTCATGATAACTTTGGGTTTGTTCATTTTTGGTGAATTGCTAGTCTAATTCGATTGGAATCGAGCCAATGAAAAGTGTTTTTTCATTTCATGATAACTTCGGGTTTGTTCATTTTTGACGAATTGGTAATCCAATTCGATTGGAATCGAGCCAATGAAAAGTGCCTTTTCATTTAATGATAACTTCGGGTTTGTTCATTTTTTGAGAATTGCTAGTCTAAATCGATTGGAATCGAGCCAATGAAAAGTGGCTTTTGATTTCACGATATCTTCGGGTTTGTTCGTTTTGGCGAATTGGTAGTCTAATTCGATTCGAATCCCGCTAATAAAAATTGGTTTTTGATTTCATGATAACTTCGAATCTGTTTATTTTTGGCGAATTGCTAGTCTAATTTGATTGGAATTGAGCCAATGAAAGGTGGTTTTTGATTTCATGATAACTTCGGGTTTGTTCTTTTTTTTGCTAATTGCAAGTGTGATTTGATTAGAATCGAGCTAGTGAAAAGTGGTTTTTGATTTCATGATAACTCAGGTTTGTTCGTTTTTAGAGAATTGCTAGTCTAATTCGATTGGAATCGAGCCAAAGAAAAGTGGTTTTCATTTTGATGATAACTTCGGGTTTGTTCATTTTTGGCGAATTGCTAGTCCAAATCGATTGGAATCGTGCCAATGAAAGGTTGCTTTTGATTTCATGATAACTTCGGATTTGTTCATTTTTAACGAATTGCTAGTCTAATTCAATTGGAATCGAGCAAAAGAAAAGTGGTTTTTCATTTCATGAGAACTTCGGGTTTGTTCATTTTTTGCGAATTGCTAGTCTAAATTGATTGGAATCGAGCTAATGAAAAGTGGATTTTAATTTCATGATAACTTCTGGTTTGTTCGTTTTGGCGAATTGCAAGTCTAATTCAATTGGAATCGAGCCAATAAAAAGTGGTTTTTCATTTCATGATAACTTCGGGTGTGTTCGTTTTTGGCGAACTGCTAGTCTAATTTGATTGCAATCGAGCCAATGAAAAGTGGTTTTTCAGTTCATGATAACTTCGGGTTTGTTTGTTTTTGGCGAATTGCTAGTCCAATTCGATTGGAATCGAGCTAATGAAAAGTGGCTTTTGATTTCATCATAACTTCGGGTTTATTCATTTTTGCCGAATTGCTAGTCTAATTCGATTGGAATCGAACCAATGAAAAGCGATTTTTCATTGCATGATAACTTCGGGTTTGTTCCTTCTTGGCAAGTTACTTGTCTAAATCGATTGGAATCAAGCCAATGAAAAGTGGTTTTCAATTTCATGTTAACTTCTGGTTTGCTCATTTTTGGCGACTTGCTAGTCTAATTCGATTGGAATCGAGCTTATGAAAAGTGGTTTTTCATTTTGATGATAACTTTGTGTTTCTTGGTTCGTGGTGAATTGCTAGTCTAAATCGATTGGAATCGAGCCAATGAGAAGTGGCTTTTGATTTCATCATAACTTCGGGCATGTTCATTTTTGGTAAATTGCTAGTCTAATTTGATTGCAATCGAGCCAATGAAAAGTGGTCTTTCAGTTCATGATAACTTCGGGTTTGTTTGTTTTTGGAAAATTGCTAGTCCAATTCGATTGGAATCTAGCCAATGAAAAGTGGCTTTTGATTTCATCATAACTTCGGGTTAATTCATTTTTGCCGAATTGCTAGTCTAATTTGATTGGAATCGAACCAATGAAAAGCGATTTTTCATTGCATGATAACTTCGGGTTTGTTCCTTTTTGGCGAGTTGCTTGTCTAAATCGATTGGAATCAAGCCAATGAAAAGTGGTTTTTGATTTCATGATAACTTCTGGTTTGCTCATTGTTGGCGACTTGCTAGTCTAATTCTATTGGAATCGAGCTTATGAAAAGTGGTGTTTCATTTTGATGACAACTTTGGGTTTGTTGGTTCGTGGCGAATTGCTAGTCTAAATCGATTGGAATCGAGCCAATGAGAAGTGGCTTTTGATTTCATCATAACTTCGGGTTTGATCGTTTTTGGCGAATGGCTAGTCTAATTGGATTGGAATCGAGCCAATGAAAAGTAGTTTTTGATTTCATGATAACTTTGGGGTTTGTTCATTTTTGGCGAATTGCTAGTCGAATTCGATTGTAATCGAGCCAATGAAAAGTGATTTTTCATTTCACGATAACTTCGGGTTTGTTCATTTTTGGCGAATTTCTAGTCTAAATCGATTGGAATCGAGCCAATGAAAAGTGGCTTTTGATTTCAAGATAACTTTAGGTTTATTTGTTTTTGGCGAATTGCTAATCTAATTCGATTGAAATCGAGCCAAAGAAAAGTGGTTTTTCATTTGACGATAACTCCGGGTTTGTTCATTTTTGGCAACTTGCTAGTCTAATTCGATTGGAATCGAGCTAAAGAAAAGTTGTTCGTAATTGCACGATAACTTCGGGTTTTTTATTTTTGGCGAATTGCTAGTCTAATCGATTGGAATTGATCCAATGAAAAGTGGCTTTTGATTTCATGATAACTTCGTGTTTGTTCATTTTTAGCGAATTACTAGTCTAATTCGATTGGAATCGAGCCAATGAAAAGTGGTTTTTCATTTTGATGATAACTTCGGGCTTGTTCGTTCTTGGAGAATTGCTAGTCTAAATCGATTGGAATCGAGCCAATGAAAAGCGGCTTTTGATTTCATGATAATTTTGGGTTTGTTTGTTTTTTGCGAATTGCTAGTCTAATTCGATTGGAATCAAACAAAAGAAAAGTGGTTTTTCATTTCATTATAGCTTCGGGTTTGTTCGTTTTTTGCAAATTGGTAGTCTAAATCGATTGGAATCGAGCTAATAAAAAGTTGATTTTGATTTCAAGATAATTTCGGGTTTGTTCATTTTTGGCGAATTGGTAGTCCAATTTGATTGGAATTGAGCCAATGAAAAGTGGTCGATGATTTCTTGATAACTTCGGGTTTGTTCATTTTTTCACGAATTGCTAGTCTAATTCGATTAGAATCGAGCCAATGAAAGGTGGTTTTTGGTTTCGCGATAACTTCGGGTTTGTTCGTTTTTTGCGAATTGCTAGTCTAATTCGATTGGAATCGAGCCAACGAAAAGTGGTTTTTGATTTTGATGATAACTTCGGGTTAGTTGCTTTTTGGAGAATTGCTAGTCTAAATTGATTTGGATCGAGCCAATGAAAAGTGGCTTTTCATTTCTTGATAATTTGGGTTTGTTCGTTTTTGATGAATTGCTAGTCGAATTCGATTGGAATCGAGCAAAAGAAAAGTGGTTTTTCATTGCATGATAACTTCGCGTTTGTTCGTTTTTGACGAATTGCTAGTCTAATTCGATCGGAATCGAGCCAATGAAAAGTAGTTTTTCATTTTCATGATAACTTCGGGTTTGTTCGTTTTTAGCGAATTGCTAGTCTAAATCGATTGGAATCAAGCCAATGAAAAGTGGCTTTTTATTTCATGATAACTTCGGGTTTGTTCATTTTTGGCGAATTGCTAGTCTAATTCGATTGGAATCAAGCAAAAGAAAAGTGGTTTTTCATTTCATGATAACTTCGGGTTTGTTCATTTTTGTCGAATTGCTAGTCTAAATCGATTGGAATCGAGCAAATGAAAAGTGGATTTTGATTTAATTATAACTTTGGGTTTGCTCGTTTATGGCGAATTACTAGTCTAATTCAATTGGAATTGAGCCAATAAAAAGTGGTTTTTCATTTCATGATAAGTTCTGGTTTGTTCGTTTTTGGCGAACTGCTAGTCTAATTAGATTGGAATCGAGCCAATAAAAAGTGGTTTTTTATTTCATGATAACTTCAGGTTTATTCGATTTTGGTTAACTGCTAGTCTAATTTGATTGGAATCGAGCCAACGAAAAATGGTTTTTCATTTCATGATAACATCGGGTTTGTTCATTTTCGGCGAATTGCTAGTCTAATTCGATTGGAATCGAGCCAAAGAAAAGTGGTTTTCCATATCATGATAACTTTGGGTTTGTTCCTTTTTGGCGAATTAATTGTCTAAATCGATTGGAATCGAGCCAAAGAAAAGTGGTTTTCCATATCATGATAACTTTGGGTTTGTTCCTTTTTGGCGAATTAATTGTCTAAATCGATTGGAATCAAGCCAACGAAAAAGTGGCATTTGATTTCATGATAACTTCAGGTTTGTTTGTTTTTGGCGAATTGCTATTCTAATTCGATTGGAATCGAGCCAATGAAAAGTTGTTTTTCATTTTGATGATAACTTCAGGTTTGTTGGTTTTCGACAGATTGCTAATCTAAATCGATTGGAATCGAGCCAATGAAAAGTGGCTTTTGATTTCATGATATCTTCGGGTTTGCTCATTTTGGCGAATTGGTAGTCTAGTTCGATTTGAATCCGGCTAATGAAAAGTGGTTTTTGATTTCATGATAACTTCGGATCTGTTCATTTTTGGCGAATTGCTACTCCAATTTGATTGGAATTGAGCCAATGAAAGGTGGTTTTTGATCTCATGATAACTTCGGGTTTGTTCTTTTTTTTTGCTAATTACAAGTGTGATTTGATTAGAATCGAGCTAGTGAAAAGTGGTTTTTGATTTCATGATAACTCAGGTTTGTTCGTTTTTAGCGAATTGCTAGTCTAATTCGATTGGAATCGAGCCAAAGAAAAGTGGTTTTCATTTTGATGATAACTTCGGGTTTGTTCGTTTTTGGCGAATTGCTAGTCTAAATCGATTGGAATCGTGCCAATGAAAGGTTGCTTTTGATTTCATGATAACTCCGGGTTTGTTCATTTTTTACGAATTGCTAGTCTAATTCAATTGGAATCGAGCAAAAGAAAAGTGGTTTTTCATTTCATGAGAACTTTGGGTTTGTTCATTTTTTGCGAATTGCTAGTCTAAATCGATTGGAATCGAGCTAATGAAAAGTGGATTTTGATTTCATGATAACTTCTGGTTTGTTCGTTTTGGCGAATTGCAAGTCTAATTCAATTGGAATCAAGCCAATAAAAAGTGGTTTTTCATTTCATGTTAACTTCGGGTGTGTTCGTTTTTGGCGAACTGGTAGTCTAATTTGATTGCAATCGAGCCAATGAAAAGTGGTTTTTCAGTTCATGATAACTTCGGGTTTTGTTTTTGGCGAATTGCTAGTCCAATTCGATTGGATTTGAGCCAATGAAAAGTGGCTTTTGATTTCATCATAACTTCGGGTTTATTCATTTTTGCCGAATTGCTAGTCTAATTCGATTGGAATCGAACCAATGAAAAGCGATTTTTCATTGCATGATAACTTCGGGTTTGTTCCTTCTTGGCGAGTTACTTGTCTAAATCGATTGGAATCAAGCCAATGAAAAGTGGTTTTTGATTTAATGTTAACTTCTGGTTTGCTCATTTTTGGCGACTTGCTAGTCTAATTAGATTGGAATCGAGCTTATCAAAAGTGGTTTTTCATTTTGATGATAACTTTGGGTTTGTTGGTTCATGGCGAATTACTAGTCTAAATCGATTGGAATCGAGCCAATGAGAAGTGGCTTTTGATTTCATCATAACTTTGGGCGTGTTCATTTTTGGCAAATTGCTAGTCTAATTTGATTGCAATCGATCCAATGAAAAGTGGTCTTTCAGTTCATGATAACTTCGGGTTTGTTTGTTTTTGGCGAATTGCTAGTCCAATTCGATTGGAATCTAGCCAATGAAAAGTGGCTTTTGATTTCATCATAACTTCGGGTTAATTCATTTTTGCCGAATTGCTAGTCTAATTTGATTGGAATCGAACCAATGAAAAGCGATTTTTCATTGCATGATAACTTCGGGTTTGTTCCTTTTTGGCGAGTTGCTTGTCTAAATCGATTGGAATTAAGCCAATGAAAAGTGGTTTTTGATTTCCTGATAACTTCTGGTTTGCTCATTTTTGGCGACTTGCTAGTCTAATTCGATTGGAATCGAGCTTATGAAAAGTGGCTTTTCATTTTGATGACAACTTTAGGTTTGTTGGTTCGTGGCGAATTGCTAGTCTAAATCGATTGGAATCGAGCCAATGAGAAGTGGCTTTTGATTTCATCATAACTTCGGGTTTGATCGTTTTTAGCGAATGGCTAGTCTAATTTGATTGAAATCGAGCCAATGAAAAGTAGTTTTTGATTTCATGATAACTTTGGGGTTTGTTCATTTTTTGGCGAATTGCTAGTCGAATTCGATTGTAATCGAGCCAATGAAAAGTGGTTTTTCATTTCACGATAACTTCGGGTTTGTTCATTTTTGACGAATTTCTAGTCTAAATCGATTGGAATCGAGCCAATGAAAAGTGGCTTTTGATTTCAAGATAACTTTAGGTTTATTCTTTTTTGGCGAATTGCTAATCTAATTCGATTGAAATCGAGCCAAAGAAAAGTGGTTTTTCATTTGATGATAACTCCGGGTTTGTTCATTTTTGGCAACTTGCTAGTCTAATTCGATTGGAATCGAGCTAAAGAAAAGTTGTTCTTAATTGCATGATAACTTCGGGTTTTTTTATTTTTGACGAATTGCTAGTCTAATCGATTCGAATTGAGCCAATGAAAAGTGGCTTTTGATTTCATGATAACTTCGTGTTTGTTCATTTTTAGCGAATTGCTAGTCTAATTGGATTGGAATCGAGCCAATGAAAAGTGGTTTTTCATTTTGATGATAACTTCGGGCTTGTTCGTTTTTGGCGAATTGCTAATCTAAATCGATTGGAATCGAGCCAATGAAAAGTGGCTTTTGATTTCATGATAATTTTGGGTTTGTTTGTTTTTTGCGAATTGCTAGTCTAATTCGATTGGAATCAAACAAAAGAAAAGTGGTTTTCCATTTCATTATAACTTCGAGTTTGTTCGTTTTTTTGCAAATTGGTAGTCTAAATCGATTGGAATCGAGCTAATAAAAAGTTGATTTTGATTTCAAGATAATTTCGGGTTTGTTCATTTTTGGCGAATTGGTAGTCCAATTTTGTTGGAATTCAGCCAATGAAAAGTAGCTTTTGATTTCATGATAACTTCGGGTTTGTTCATTTTTGGCGAATGGCTAGTCTAAATTGATTGGAATCAACCCAATGAAATTGGCTTTCGATTTCATGATATCTTCGGGTTTGCTCATTTTGCCGAATTGGTAGTCTAGTTCGATTTGAATCCGGCTAATGAAAAGTGGTTTTTGATTTCATGATAACTTCGGATCTGTTCATTTTTGACGAATTGCTAGTCAAATTTGATTGGAATTGAGCCAATGAAAAGTGGTCTTTGATTTCTTGATAACTTCGGGTTTGTTCATTTTTTCACGAATTACTAGTCTAATTCGATTAGAATCGAGCCAATGAAAGGTGGTTTTTGGTTTCACGATAACTTCGGGTTTGTTCATTTTTTGCGAATTGCTAGTCTAATTCGATTGGAATGGAGCCAACGAAAAGTGGTTTTTGATTTTGATGATAACTTCGGGTTAGTTGCTTTTTGGAGAATTGCTAGTCTAAACAGATTTGGATCGAGCCAATGAAAAGTGGCTTTTCATTTCTTGATAACTTTGGGTTTGTTCGTTTTTGATGAATTGCTAGTCGAATTCGATTGGAATCGAGCAATAGAAAAGTGGTTTTTCATTGCATGATAACTTCGCGTTTGTTCGTTTTTGGCGAATTTCTAGTCTAATTCGATCGGAATCGAGCCAATGAAAAGTAGTTTTTCATTTTGATGATAACTTCGGGTTTGTTCGTTTTTAGCGAATTGCTAGTCTAAATCGATTGGAATCAAGCCAATGAAAAGTGGCTTTTTATTTCATGATAACTTCGGGTTTGTTCATTTTTGGCGAATTGCTAGTCTAATTCGATTGGAATCAAGCCAATGAAAAGTGGCTTTTTATTTCATGATAACTTCGGGTTTGTTCATTTTTGGCGAATTGCTAGTCTAATTCGATTGGAATCAAGCAAAAGAAAAGTGGTTTTTCATTTCATGATAACTTCGGGTTTGTTCGTTTTTGTCGAATTGCTAGTCTAAATCGATTGGAATCAAGCAAATGAAAAGTGGATTTTGATTTCATGATAACTTCGGGTTTGCTCGTTTATGGCGAATTGCTAGTCTAATTCAATTGGAATCGAGCCGATAAAAAGTGGTTTTTCATTTCATGATAAGTTCAGGTTTGTTCGTTTTTGGCGAACTGCTAGTCTAATTAGATTGGAATCGAGCCAATAAAAAGTGATTTTTTATTTCATGATAACTTCGGGTTTGTTCGATTTTGGTTAACTGCTAGTCTAATTTGATTGGAATCGAGCCAACGAAAAATGGTTTTTCATTTCATGATAACATCGGGTTTGTTCATTTTCGACGAATTGCTAGTCTAATTCGATTGGAATCGAGCCAAAGAAAAGTGGTTTTCCATATCATGATAACTTTGGGTTTGTTCCTTTTTGGCGAATTAATTGTCTAAATGGATTGGAATCAAGCCAACGAAAAGTGGCTTTTGATTTCATGATAACTTCAGGTTTGTTTGTTTTTGGCGAATTGCTATTCTAATTCGATTGGAATCGAGCCAATAAAAAGTTGTTTTTCATTTTGATGATAACTTCGGGTTTGTTGGTTTTCGACGAATTGCTAGTCTAAATCAATTGGAATCGAGCCAATGAAAAGTAGCTTTTGATTTCATGATATCTTCGGGTTTGCTCATTTTGGCGAATTGGTAGTCTAGTTCGATTTGATTCTGGCTAATGAAAAGTGGTTTTTGATTTCATGATAACTTAGGATCTGTTCATTTTTGGCGAATTGCAACTCCAATTTGATTGGAATTGAGCCAATGAAAAGTGGTTTTTGATTTCTTGATGACTTCGAGTTTGTTCATTTTTTCGCGAATTGCTAGTCTAATTCGATTAGAATCGAGCCAATGAAATGTGGTTTTTGATTTCACGATAACTTCGGGTTTGTTCGTTTTTTGCGAATTTCTAGTCTAATTCGATTGGAATCGAGCCAATGAATTTTTGATTTTGATGATAACTTCGGGTTTGTTGCTTTTTGGAGAATTGCTAGTCTAAATTTATTTTGATCGAGCCAATGAAAAGTGGCTTTTCATTTCTTGATAACTTTGGGTTTGTTCTTTTTAAACGAATTGCTAGTCGAATTCGATTGAAATCGAGCAAAAGAAAAGTGGTTTTTCATATCATGATAACTTTGCGTTTGTTCTTTTTTGGCGAATTACTAGTCTAATTCGATAGGAATCAAGCCAATGAAAAGTTGTTTTTCATTTTGATGATAATTTCGGGTTTGTTCATTTTTAGCGAATTGCTAGTCTAAATCGATTGGAATCAAGCCAATACAAAGTGGCTTTTTATTTCATGATAACTTCGAGTTTGTTCGTTTTTGGCGAATTGCTAGTCTAATTCGATTGGAATCAGGCAAAAGAAAAGAGGTTTTTCATTTCATGATAACTTCGGGTTTGTTCATTTTTGTCGAATTGCTAGTCTAAATCGATTGGAATCGAGCAAATGAAAAGTGGATTTTGATTTCATGATAACTTCGGGTTTGCTCGTTTATGGCGAATTGATAGTCTAATTCAATTGGAATCGAGCCAATAAAAAGTGGTTTTTCATTTCACGATAACTTCAGGTTTGTTCGTTTTTGGCGAACTGCTAGTCTAATTAGATTGGAATCGAGCCAATAAAAAGTGGTTTTTTATTTAATGATAACTTCGGGTTTGTTCAATTTTGGCGAACTGCTAGTCTAATTTGATTTGAATAGAGCCAACGAAAAATGGTTTTTCATTTCATGATAACATCGGGTTTGTTCATTTTCGGCGAATTGCTAGTCTAATTCGATTGGAATCGAGCTAAAGAAAAGTGGTTTTCCATATCATGATAACTTTGGGTTTGTTCCTTTTTGGCGAATTGCTTGTCTAAATCAATTGGAATCAAGCCAACAAAAAGTGGCTTTTGATTTCATGATAACTTCAGGTTTGTTTGTTTTTTGCAAATTGCTAGTCTAATTCGATTGGAATCGAGCCAATGAAAAGTGGCTTTTCTTTTTGATGATCACTTCAGGTTTGTTGGTTTTTGGAGAATTGCTAGTCTAAATTTATTGGAATCGAGCCAATGAAAAGTGGCTTTTAATTTCATGATAACTTTGGGTTTGTTCGTTTGTAACGAATTGCTAGTCTAATTCGATTGGAATCGAGCAAAAGAAAAGTGGTTTTTCATTTCATGATAACTTTGGGTTTGTTCGTTTTTGGTGAATTGGTAGTCCAATTCGATTCGAATCAAGCCAATGAAAAGTGGCTTTTCATTTCATAATAACTTCGAGTTTGTTCGTTTTTGACGAATTGCTAGCCTAAATCGATTGGAATCGAGCCAATGAAAAAGTTGCTTTTGATTTCATGATATCCTCGGGTTTGTTCGTTTTGGCGAATTGGTAGTCAAGTTCGATTTGAATCCAGCTAATGAAAAGTGATTTTTGATTTCATGATAACTTCGGATCTGCTCATTTTTGGCGAATTGCTAGTCTAATTTGATTGGAGTTGAGCCAACGAAAAGTGGTTTTTAATTTCTTGATAACTTTAGGTTTGTTTGTTTTTTTGCAAATTGCTAGTCTAATTCGATTAGAATCAAGCTAATGAAAAGTGGTTTTTGATTTCATGATAACTTCGGGTTTGTTCGTTTTTTGCGAATTGCTAGTCTAATTCGATTGGAATCGAGCCAATGAAAAGTGGTTTTTCATTTTGATGATAACTTCAGGTTTGTTGGTTTTTGGAGAATTGCTAGTCTAAATTGATTGGAACCGAGCTAATGAATAGTGGCTTTTGATGTCATCAGAACTTTGGGTTTGTTCATTTTGGACGAATTGCTAGTCTAATTAGATTGGAATCGAGCAAAAGAAAAATGGTTTTTCATTTCATGATAACTTCAAATTTGTTCATTTTTGGCGAGTTGCTAGTCTAAATCGATTGGAAGAAAAGTGGATTTTGATTTCATGATAACTTCGTGTTTGTTTTTTTTGGCGAATTGCTAGTGTAATTCGATCGGAATCGAGCCAATGAAAAGTGATTTTTCATTTTGATGATAACTTCGGGTTTGTTCGTTTTTGGTGAATCGCTAGTCTAAATCGATTGGAATCATGCCAATGAAAAGTGGCTTTTTATTTCATGAAAACTTCGGGTTTGTTCATTTTTGGCGAATTGCTAGTCTAATTCGATTGGAATCGAGCAAAAGAAAAGTGGTTTTTCATTTCATGATAACTTCGGGTTTTTTCATTTTTGGCGAATTGCTAGTCTAAATTGATTGGAATCGAGCTAATGAAAAGTGGATTTTGATTTCATGATAACTTCGGGTTTGCTCATTTTTGGCGAATTACTAGTCTAATTCGATTGGAATCGAACCACTAAAAAGTGGTTTTTCATTTCATGATAAGTTCGGGCTTGTTCATTTTGCCGAACTGCTAGTCTAATTCGATTGGAATCGAGCCAACAAAAAGTGGTTTTTTTATTTCATGATAACTTCGGGTTCGTTCGTTTTTGGCGAACCGCTAGTCTAATTTGATTGGAATCGAGCAAACGAAAAATGGTTTTTCATTTCATGATATCTTCGGGTTTGTTCATTTTTGGCAAATTGCTAGTCTAATTCGATCGGAATCGAGCCAATGAAAAGTGGTTTTTCATTTTGATGATAACTTCGGGTTTGTTCATTTTTGGCGAATTGCTAGTCTAAATCGATGGGAATCAAGCCAATGAAAAGTGGCTTTTTATTTCATGATAACTTCGGGTTTGTTCGATTTTGGTGAATTCCTAGTCTAATTCGATTGGAATCGAGCAAAAGAAAAGTGGTTTTTCATTTCATGATAACTTCGGGTTTGATCATTTTTAGCGAATCGTTAGTCTAAATTGATTGGAATCGAGCTAATGAAAAGTGGATTTTGATTTCATGATAACTTCGGGTTTGCTCATTTTTGGCCAATCGCTAGTCTAATTCGATTGGAATCGAGCTAATAAAAAGTGGTTTTTCATTTCATGATAACTTCGGTTTTGTTCGTTTTTGGCGAACTACTAGTCTAATTCAATTGGAATCGAGCCAATAAAAAGTGGTTTTTTATTTCATGACAATTTCGGGTTTGTTCGCTTTTGGCGAACTGCTAGTCTAATTTGATTGGAAACGAGCCAACAAAAACTGGTTTTTCATTTGATGATAACTTCGGGTTTGTTCATTATTGGAGAATTGCTAGTCTAATTCGATTGGAATGGAGCCAAAGAAAAGTGGTTTTCCATATCATGATAACTTTGGGTTTGTTCCTTTTTGGTGAATTGCTTGTCTAAATCGATTGGAATCGAGCCAACGAAAATTGGTTTTTCATTTCATGATAACTTCGGGTTTGTTCATTTTTGGCGAATTGCTAGTCCAATTAGAATGGAATCGAGCTAATGAAAAGTGGATTTTGATTTCAAGATAACTTCGGGTTTGCTCATTTTTGGCGAATTGCTTATCTAATTCAATTGGAATCGAGCCAATAAAAAGTGATTTTTCATTTCATGATGACTTCGGGTTCGTTCATTTTTGGCGAACTACTAGTCTAAATCAACTGGAATCGAGCCAATAAAAATTGGTTTTTTATTTCATGATAACTTCGAGTTTGTTCGTTTTTGGCGAACTGCTAGTCTAATTTGATTGGAAACGAGCCAACGAAAAATGGTATTTCATTTCATGATAACTTTGGGTTTGTTCATTTTTGGCAAATTGCTAGTCTAATTCGATTGGAATCGAGCCAAAGAAAAGTGGTTTTCCATATCATGATAACTTTGGGTTTGTTCCTTTTTGGCGAATTATTTGTCTAAATCGATTAGAATCAAGCCAACGAAAAGTGGCTTTTGATTTCATGATAACTTCGGGCTTGTTCATTTTTGGCGAACTGCTAGTCTAATTTGATTGGAATCGAGCCAACGAACAATGATTTTTCATTTAATGATAACATCGGATTTGTTTATTTTTGGCGAATTGCAAGTCCAATTTGATCGGAATCGAGCCAATGAAAACTGGCTTTTGATTTCATGATAACTTCGGGTTTGTTTGTTTTTGGCGAATTGCTAGTCTAATTCGATTGGAATCAAACCAAAGAAAAGTGGTCTTCCATTTCATGATAACTTCGGGTTTGTTCGTTCTTGGCGAATTGCTAGTCTAAATCGATTGGAATCGAGCTAATGAAAAGTAGATTTTGATTTCATGATAACTTCGGGTTTGTTCGTTTTTGGCAAATTGCTAGTCTAATTCGATTGGAATCGAGCCAATGAAAAGTGGTTTTTCATTTAATGATAACTTCGGCTTTATTCGTTTTCGGTGAATTGGTAGTCCAATTCGATTGGAGTCAAGCCAATGAAAAGTGGCTTGTCATTTCATGATAATTTCGGGTTTGTTCGTTTTTGGTGAATTGCTAGTCTAAATCGATCGAAATCGAGCCAATGAAAAGTGGCTTCTGATTTCATGATATCTTCGGGTTTGTTCATTTTGGCGAGTTGGTTGTCTGATTCGATTCGAATCCAGCTAATGAAAAGTGGTTTTTTATTTCATGATAACTTCGGATCTTTTCATTTTTGGCGAATTGCTAGTCTAATTTGATTGGAATTGAGCCAATGAAAATTGGTTTTTGATTTCTCGATAACTTCGGGTTTGTTCATTTTTGGCTAATTGCTAGTCTAATTCGATTGTAATCGAGCCAATGAAAAGCGATTTTTCATTTCATGATAACTTCTAGTTTGTTCCTTTTTGGCAAATTGCTTGTCTGAATTGACTGGAATCGAGCCAATGAAAAAGGGGCTTTTGATTTCATGATGTCTTTGGGTTTGTTCATTTTTTGCGAATTGGTAGTCTAGTTCGATTTGAATCCAGCCAATGAAAAGTTGTTTTTGATTCCATGATAACTTCGGATCTGTTCATTTTCGACGAATTGCTAGTCTAATTCGATTGGAATCGAGCTAAAGAAAAGTGGTTTTCCATATCATGATAACTTTGGGTTCGTTCCTTTTTGGCGAATTGCTTGTCTAAATCGATTGGAATCAAGCCAACGAAAAGTGGCTTTTGATTTCATGATAACTTTGGGTTTGTTCGTTTTTGGCGAACTCCTAGTCTAATTTGATTGGAATTGAGCCAACGAAAAATGGTTTTTCATTTCATGATAACTTTGGGTTTGTTCATTTTTGGCGAATTGCTAGTCCAATTCGATCGGAATCGAGCCAATGAAAACTGGTTTTTCATTTTGATGATAACTTCGGGTTTGTTGGTTTTTGGCGAATTGCTAGTCTAAATCGATTGGAATCGAGCCAATGAAAAGTGGCTTTTGATTTCATGATAACTTCGGGTTTGTTCATTTTTGGCGAACTGCTAGTCTAATTTTAATTGGAATCGAGCCAATGAAAATGGTTTTTCATTTCATGATAACTTCGGGTTTGTACATTTTTTGCGAATTGCTAGTCCAATTAGATCGGAATCGAGCCAATGAAAACTGGTTTTTCATTTTGATGATAACTTCGGTTAGTTGGTTTTTGGCGAATTGCTAGTCTAAATCGATTGGAATCGAGCCAATGAAAAGTGCCTTTTGATTTCATGATAAATTCGGGTTTGTTTGTTTTCGGCGAATTGCTAGTCTAATTCGATTGGAATCAAACCAAAGAAAAGTGGTTTTTCATTTCATGATAACTTCGGGTTTGTTCCTTTTTGGCGAATTGCTAGTCTAAATAGATTGGAATCGAGCTAATGAAAAGTAGATTTTGATTTCATGAAAACTTCGGGTTTG
The DNA here is from genome assembly GCF_002742605.1 of Olea europaea var. sylvestris. NCBI lineage: Eukaryota > Viridiplantae > Streptophyta > Magnoliopsida > Lamiales > Oleaceae > Olea > Olea europaea. The sequence goes on along the minus strand of NW_019263736.1, from coordinate 319,252 downwards.
TTCATTTTTGGCAAACTGATAGTCTAATTCAATTGGAATCGAGCCAATGAAAAGTGGTTTTTCATTTCATGACAACTTTGGGTTTGTTTGTTTTTGGTGAATTGGTAGTCCAATTCGATTGGAATCAAGCCAATGAAAAGTGGCTTTTCATTTTATGATAACTTCGGGTTTGTTCATTTTTGGCGAATTACTAGTCTAAATCGATTGGAATAGAGCCAATGAAAAGTGGCTTCTGATTTCATTATATCTTCGGGTTTGTTCATTTTGGCGAGTTGGTTGTCTAATTCGATTCGATTCCAGCTAATGAAAAGAGGTTTTTTATTTCATGATAACTTCGGATCTTTTCATTTTTGGCGAATTGCTAGTCTAATTTGATTGGAATTGAGCCAATGAAAAGTGGTTTTTGATTTCTTGATAACTTCGGGTTTGTTCATTTCTGGCTAATTGCTAGTCTAATTCGATTGTAATCGAGCCAATGAAAAGTGATTTTTCATTTCATGATAACTTCGGGTTTGTTCCTTTTTGGCGAATTGCTTGTCTAAATCGATGAGAATCAAGCCAATGAAAAGTGGGTTTAGATTTCGTGATAACTTCGGGTTTGTTCGTTTTTAGCGAATTGCAAGTCTAATTCGATTGGAATCGAGCCAATGAAAAGTGGTTTTCATTTTGATGATAACTTCGGGCTTGTTGATTTTTGGCAAATTGCTAGTCTAAATCGATTGGAATCAAGCCAATGAAAAGTGGCTTTTGATTACATGATAACTTCGGGTTTGATTGTTTTTGGCGAATTACTAGTCTAATTCGATTGGAATCAAACCAAAGAAAAGTGGTTTTCCATTTCATGATAACTTCGGGTTTGTTCATTTTTGGCGAATTGGTAGTCTAAATCGATTGGAATCGAGCTAATAAAAAGTTGATTTTGATTTCAAGATAACTTCGGGTTTGTTCATTTTTGGCGAATTCCTAGTCTAATTCGTTTGGAATCGAGCCAATGAAAAGTGGTTTTTCATTTCATGATAACTTCGGGTTTGTTCGTAAATGGCGAATTGGGGGTCCAATTCAATTGATATTCAGCCAATGAAAAGTAGCTTTTGATTTCATGATAACTTCGGGTTTGTTCTTTTTTGGCGAATTGCTAGTCTAAATCGATTGGAATCGAGCCAATGAAAAGTGGCTTTTGATTACATGATATCTTTGGGTTTGTTCGTTTTGGCAAATTGGTAGTCTAGTTCAATTTGAATCCGGCTAATGAAAAGTGGCTTTTGATTTCATGATAACTTTGGATCTGTTCATTTTTGGCGAATTGCTAGTCCAATTTGATTGGAATTGAGCCAATGAAAAGTGGTTTTTAATTTCTTGATATCTTCGGGTTTGTTCATTTTTTTCATGAATTGCTAGTCTAATTCGATTAGAATCGAGCTAATGAAAAGTGGTTTTTGATTTCACGATAACTTCGGGTTTGTTCTTTTTTGCGAATTGCTAGTCTAATTCGATTGGAATCGAGCCAATGAAAAGTGATTTTTGATTTTGATGATAACTTCGGGTTTGTTGGTTTTTGGAGAATTGCTAGTCTAAATTGATTGGAATTGAGCCAATGAAAAGTGACTTTTCATTTCATGATAACTTTGGGTTTGTTCGTTTTTGGCGAACTGCTAGTCTAATTCGATTGGAATCGAGCCAACAAAAAGTGGTTTTTTATTTCACGATAACTTCGGGTTTGTTCATTTTTGGCGAAGTGCTAGTCGAATTTGATTGGAATCGAGCCAACGAGAAATAGTTTTTCATTTCATGATAACTTCGGGTTTGCTCGTTTTTAGCGAATTGCTAGTCTAATTCAATTGGAATCGAGCCAATAAAAAGTGGGTTTTCATTTCATGATAACTTCAGGTTTGTTCGTATTTGGCGAACTGCTAGTCTAATTCGATCGGAATCGAGCCAATAAAAAGTAATTTTCGATTTCATGATAACTTCGGGTTTGTTCGTTTTTGGCGAACTGCTAGTCTAATTTCATTGGAATCAACGAAAACTAGTTTTTCATTTCATGATAACTTCGGGTTTGTTCGTTTTTGGCAAATTGCTAGGCTAATTCGATTGGAATCGAGCCAAAGAAAAGTAGTTTTCCATATCATGATAACTTTGCGTTTGTTCCTTTTCGACGAATTGCTTGTCTAAATTGATTGGAATCAAGCCAACGAAAAGTGGCTTTTGATTTCATGATAACTTCGGGTTTGTTCATTTTTGGCGAATTGCTAGTCTTATTCGATTGGAATCGAGCCAATGAAAAGTGGCTTTTGATTTCATGATATCTTCGGGTTTGTTCGTTTTGGCGAATTGGTAGTCTAGTTCGATTTGAATCCGGCTAATGAAATGTGGTTTTTGATTTCATGATAACTTTGGATCTTTTCATTTTTGGTGAATTGCTAGTTCAATTTGATTGGAATTGAGCCAATGAAAAGTGGTTTTTGATTTCTTAATAACTTCGGGTTTGTTCATTTTTTCGCGAATTGCTAGTCTAATTCGATTAGAATCGAGCTAATGAAAAGTGATTTTTGATTTCACGAGAACTTCGGGTTTGTTCATTTTTTGCGAATTGCTAGTCTAATTCGATTGAAATCTAGCCAATGAAAAGTAGTTTTTGATTTTGATGATATCTTCGGGTTTGTTAGTTTTTGGAGAATTGCTCGTCTAAATTGATTGGAATCGAGCAAATGAAAAGTGGCTTTTCATTTCATGATAACTTTGGGTTTGTTCGTTTTTGGCGAAATGCTAATCTAATTCGATTGGAATCGACCCAACAAAAAGTGGTTTTTTTTTTCATGATAACTTCGGGTTTTGTTCATTTCTGGCGAACTGCTAGTCTAATTTTATTGGAATCGAGCAAACCAAAATGATTTTTCATTTCACGATAACTTCAGGTTTATTTATTTTAGGTGAATTGCTAGTCTAAATCGATGGGAATCAAGCCAATGAAAAGTGGCTTTTTATTTCATGATAACTTCGTGTTTGTTCTTTTTGGCGAATTCCTAGTCTAATTCGATTGGAATCGAGCAAAAGAAAAGTGGTTTTTAATTTCATGATAACTTCGGGTTTGATCATTTTTGGCGAATTGCTAGTCTAAATCGATTGGAATCGAGCTAATGAAAAGTGGATTTTTGATTTCATGATAACTTCGGGTTTGCTCGTTTTTGGCGAATTGCTAGTCTAATTCGATTGGAATCGAGCCAATAAAAAGTGGTTTTTCATTTCATGATAACGTCGGGTTTGTTCATTTTTGGCGAACTCCTAGTCTAATTCGACTGGAATCGAGCCAATAAAAGGTGGTTTTTTATTTCATGATAACTTCGGGTTTGTTCGTTTTTGGCGAACTGCTAGTCTAATTTGATTGGAATCGAGCCAACGAAAATTGGTTTTTCATTTCATGATAACTTCGGGTTTGTTCATTTTTGGCAAATTGCTAGGCTAATTCGATTGGAATCGAGCCAAAGAAAAGTGGTTTTTCATATCATGATAACTTTGCGTTTGTTCCTTTTCGGCGAATTGCTTGTCTAAATCGATTGGAATCAAGCCAACGAAAAGTGGCTTTTGATTTCATGATAACTTCGGGTTTGTTCATTTTTGGCGAATTGCTAGTCTTATTCGATTGGAATCGAGCCATTGAAAAGTGGATTTTGATTTCATGATATATTCGGGTTTGTTCGTTTTGGCAATTGGTAGTCTAGTTCGATTTGAATCCGGCTAATGAAAAGTGGTTTTTGATTTCATGATAACTTTGGATGTTTTCATTTTTGGTGAATTGCTAGTCCAATTTGATTGGAATTGAGCCAATGAAAAGTGGTTTTTGATTTCTTAATAACTTCGGGTTTGTTCATTTTTTCGCGAATTGCTAGTCTAATTCGATTAGAATCGAGCTAATGAAAAGTGATTTTTGATTTCACGAGAACTTCGAGTTTGTTCGTTTTTTGCGAATTGCTAGTCTAATTCGATTGGAATCGAGCCAATGAAAAGTAGTTTTTGATTTTGATGATATCTTCGGGTTTGTTGGTTTTTGGAGAATTGCTAGTCTAAATTGATTGGAATCGAGCAAATGAAAAGTGGCTTTTCATTTCATGATAACTTTGGGTTTGCTCGTTTTTGGCTAACTGCTAGTCTAATTCGATTGGAATCGAGCCAACGAAAAGTGGTTTTTTATTTCATGATAACTTCGGGTTTGTTCGTTTTTGGGGAACTGCTAGTCTAATTTTATTGGAATCGAGCAAACGAAAATGGTTTTTCATTTCACGATAACTTCGGGTTTGTTTATTTTAGGTGAATTGCTAGTCTAAATCGATGGGAATCAAGCCAATGAAAAGTGGCTTTTTATTTCATGATAACTTCGTGTTTGTTCTTTTTAGCGAATTCCTAGTCTAATTCGATTGGAATCGAGCAAAAGAAAAGTGGTTTTTAATTTCATGATAACTTCGGGTTTGATCATTTTTGGCGAATTGCTAGTCTAAATTGATTGGAATCGAGCTAATGAAAAGTGGATTTTGATTTCATGATAACTTCGGGTTTGCTCGTTTTTGACGAATTGCTAGTCTAATTCGATTGGAATCGAGCCAATAAAAAGTGGTTTTTCATTTCATGATAACGTCGGGTTTGTTCATTTTTGGCGAACTCCTAGTCTAATTCGACTAGAATCGAGCCAATAAAAGGTGGTTTTTTATTTCATGATAACTTCAGGTTTGTTCGTTTTTGGCGAACTGCTAGTCTAATTTGATTGGAATCGAGCCAACGAAAACTGGTTTTTCATTTCATGATAACTTCGGGTTTGTTCGTTTTTGGCAAATTGCTAGGCTAATTCGATTGGAATCGAGCCAAAGAAAAGTGGTTTTCCATATCATGATAACTTTGCGTTTGTTCCTTTTCGGCGAATTGCTTGTCTAAATCGATTGGAATCCAGCCAACGAAAAGTGGCTTTTGATTTCATGATAACTTCGGGTTTGTTCATTTTTGGCGAATTGCTAGTCTTATTCGATTGGAATCGAGCCAATGAAAAGTGGATTTTGATTTCATGATATCTTCGGGTTTGTTCGTTTTGGCGAATTGGTATTCTAGTTCGATTTGAATCTGGCTAATGAAAAGTGGTTTTTGATTTCATGATAACTTTGGATCTTTTCATTTTTTGTGAATTGCTAGTCCAATTTGATTGGAATTGAGCCAATGAAAAGTGGTTTTTGATTTCTTAATAACTTCGGGTTTGTTCATTTTTTCGCGAATTGCTAGTCTAATTCGATTAGAATCGAGCTAATGAAAAGTGATTTTTGATTTCACGAGAACTTCGAGTTTGTTCGTTTTTTGCGAATTGCTAGTCTAATTCGATTGGAATCGAGCCAATGAAAAGTAGTTTTTGATTTTGATGATATCTTCGGGTTTGTTGGTTTTTGGAGAATTGCTAGTCTAAATTGATTGGAATCGAGCAAATGAAAAGTGGCTTTTCATTTCATGATAACTTTGGGTTTGTTCATTTTTGGCGAACTGCTATTCTAATTCGATTGGAATCGAGCCAACAAAAAGTGGTTTTTTATTTCATGATAACTTCGGGTTTGTTCGTTTTTGGGGAACTGCTATTCTAATTTTATTGGAATCGAGCAAACGAAAATGGTTTTTCATTTCACGATAACTTCGGGTTTGTTTATTTTAGGTGAATTGCTAGTCTAAATCGATGGGAATCAAGCCAATGAAAAGTGGCTTTTTATTTCATGATAACTTCGTGTTTGTTCTTTTTAGCGAATTCCTAGTCTAATTCGTTTGGAATCGAGCAAAAGAAAAGTGGTTTTTAATTTCATGATAACTTCGGGTTTGATCATTTTTTACGAATTGCTAGGCTAAATCGATTGGAATCGAGCTAATGAAAAGTGGATTTTGATTTCATGATAACTTCAGGTTTGCTCGTTTTTGGCGAATTGCTAGTCTAATTCGATTGGAATCGAGCCAATAAAAAGTGGTTTTTCATTTCATGATAACGTCAGGTTTGTTCATTTTTGGCGAACTCCTAGTCTAATTCGACTGGAATCGAGCCAATAAAAGGTGGTTTTTTATTTCATGATAACTTCGGGTTTGTTCGTTTTTGGTGAACTGCTAGTCAAATTTGATTGGAAACGAGCCAACGAATAATGGTTTTTCATTTCATGATAACTTCGGGTTTGTTCATTTTTGGCAAATTGCTAGTCTAATTCGATTGGAATCGAGCCAAAGAAAAGCGGTTTTCCATATCATGATAACTTTGGGTTTGTTCCTTTTTGGCGAATTGCTTGTCTAAATCGATTGGAATCAAGCCAACGAAAAGTGGCTTTTGATTTCATTATAACTTCGGGTTTGTTCGTTTTTGGGGAGCTGCTAGTCTAATTTGATTGGATTCGAGCCAACGAAAAATGGTTTTTCATTTCCTGATAACTTCAAGTTTGTTCATTTTTGGCGAATTGTTAGTCCAATTCGATGGGAATCGAGCTAATGAAAAGTGGATTTTGATTTCATGATAACTTCGGGTTTGCTCGTTTTTGGCGAATTGCTAGTCTAATTCAATTGGAATCGAGCCAATAAAAAGTGGTTTTTCATTTCATAATAACTTCTGGTTTGTTCATTTTTAGCGAACTACTTGTCTAATTCTATTGAAATCGAGCCAATAAAAAGTTGTTTTTTATTTCATGATAACTTCGGATTTGTTCATTTTTGGCAAACTGCTAGTCTAATTTGATTGGAAACGAGCCTACGAAAAATGGTTTTCATTTCATGATAACTTCGGGTTTGTTCATTTTTGGCGAATTGCTAGTCTAATTCGATTGGAATCGAGCCAAAGAAAAGCTGTTTTCCATATCATGATAACTTTGGGTTTGTTCCTTTTTGGTGAATTGCTTGTCTAAATCGATTGGAATCAATCCAACGAAAAGTGGCCTTTGATTTCGTGATAATTTCGGGTTTGTTCGTTTTTGACGAGCTGCTAGTCTAATTTGATTGGATTCGAGCCAACGAAAAATGGTTTTTCATTTCCTGATAACTTCGGGTTTGTTCATTTTTGGCGAACTGCTAGTCTAATTTGATTGGATTCGAGCCAACGAAAAATGGTTTTCATTTCATGATAACTTCGGATTTGTTCTTTTTTGGCGAACTGCTAGTCTAATTTGATTGGATTCGAGCCAACGAAAAATGGTTTTCATTTCATGATAACTTCGGATTTGTTCTTTTTTGGCGAACTGCTAGTCTAATTTGATTGGATTCGAGCCAACGAAAAATGGTTTTCATTTCATGATAACTTCGGATTTGTTCTTTTTTGGCGAACTGCTAGTCTAATTTGATTGGATTCGAGCCAACGAAAAATGGTTTTCATTTCATGATAACTTCGGATTTGTTCTTTTTTGGCGAACTGCTAGTCTAATTTGATTGGATTCGAGCCAACGAAAAATGGTTTTCATTTCATGATAACTTCGGATTTGTTCTTTTTTGGCGAACTGCTAGTCTAATTTGATTGGATTCGAGCCAACGAAAAATGGTTTTCATTTCATGATAACTTCGGATTTGTTCTTTTTTGGCGAACTGCTAGTCTAATTTGATTGGATTCGAGCCAACGAAAAATGGTTTTCATTTCATGATAACTTCGGATTTGTTCTTTTTTGGCGAACTGCTAGTCTAATTTGATTGGAAACGAGCCAACGAAAAATGGTTTTTCATTTCATGATAACTTCGAGTTTGTTCATTTTTGGCGAATTGCTAGTCTAATTCGATTGGAATCGAACCGAAGAAAAGCTGTTTTCCATATCATGATAACTTTGGGCTTGTTCCTTTTTGGTGAATTGCTTGTCTAAATCGATTGGAATCAATCCAACGAAAAGTGGCTTTTGATTTCATGATAACTTCGGGTTTGTTCGTTTTTGGCGAACTGCTAGTCTAATTTGATTGGATTCGAGCCAACTAAAAATGGTTTTTCATTTCCTGATAACTTCGGGTTTGTTCATTTTTGGAGAATTGCTAGGCCCATTCGATGGGAATCGAGCTAATGAAAAGTGGATTTTGATTTCATGATAACTTCGGGTTTGCTCGTTTTTGGCGAATTGCTAGTCTAATTCGATTGGATTGGATTCGAGCCAACGAAAAATGGTTTTTCATTTCACGATAACTTCGGGTTTGCTCGTTTTTGGCGATTTGCTAGTCTAATTCGATTGGATTGGATTCGAGCCAACGAAAAATGGTTTTTCATTTCACGATAACTTCGGGTTTGCTCGTTTTTGGCGATTTGCTAGTCTAATTCGATTGGATTGGATTCGAGCCAACGAAAAATGGTTTTTCATTTCACGATAACTTCGGGTTTGCTCGTTTTTGGCGATTTGCTAGTCTAATTCGATTGGATTGGATTCGAGCCAACGAAAAATGGTTTTTCATTTCACGATAACTTCGGGTTTGCTCGTTTTTGGCGATTTGCTAGTCTAATTCGATTGGATTGGATTCGAGCCAACGAAAAATGGTTTTTCATTTCACGATAACTTCGGGTTTGCTCGTTTTTGGCGATTTGCTAGTCTAATTCGATTGGATTGGATTCGAGCCAACGAAAAATGGTTTTTCATTTCACGATAACTTCGGGTTTGCTCGTTTTTGGCGATTTGCTAGTCTAATTCGATTGGATTGGATTCGAGCCAACGAAAAATGGTTTTTCATTTCACGATAACTTCGGGTTTGCTCGTTTTTGGCGATTTGCTAGTCTAATTCGATTGGATTGGATTCGAGCCAACGAAAAATGGTTTTTCATTTCACGATAACTTCGGGTTTGCTCGTTTTTGGCGATTTGCTAGTCTAATTCGATTGGATTGGATTCGAGCCAACGAAAAATGGTTTTTCATTTCACGATAACTTCGGGTTTGCTCGTTTTTGGCGATTTGCTAGTCTAATTCGATTGGATTGGATTCGAGCCAACGAAAAATGGTTTTTCATTTCACGATAACTTCGGGTTTGCTCGTTTTTGGCGATTTGCTAGTCTAATTCGATTGGATTGGATTCGAGCCAACGAAAAATGGTTTTTCATTTCACGATAACTTCGGGTTTGCTCGTTTTTGGCGATTTGCTAGTCTAATTCGATTGGATTGGATTCGAGCCAACGAAAAATGGTTTTTCATTTCACGATAACTTCGGGTTTGCTCGTTTTTGGCGATTTGCTAGTCTAATTCGATTGGATTGGATTCGAGCCAACGAAAAATGGTTTTTCATTTCACGATAACTTCGGGTTTGCTCGTTTTTGGCGATTTGCTAGTCTAATTCGATTGGATTGGATTCGAGCCAACGAAAAATGGTTTTTCATTTCACGATAACTTCGGGTTTGCTCGTTTTTGGCGATTTGCTAGTCTAATTCGATTGGATTGGATTCGAGCCAACGAAAAATGGTTTTTCATTTCATGATAACTTCGTGTTTGTTCATTTTTGGCGAATTGCTAGTCTAATTCGATTGGAATCGAGCCAAAGAAAAGCGGTTTCCCATATCATGATAACTTTGGGCTTGTTCCTTTTTGGTGAATTGCTTGTCTAAATCGATTGGAATCAATCCAACGAAAAGTGGCTTTTGATTTCATGATAACTTCGGGTTTGTTCGTTTTTGGCGAACTGCTAGTCTAATTTGATTGGATTCGAGCCAACGAAAAATGGTTTTTCATTTCCTGATAACTTCGAGTTTGTTCATTTTTGGCGAATTGCTGGTCCAATTCGATGGGAATCGAGCTAATGAAAAGTGGATTTTGATTTCATGATAACTTCGGGTTTGCTCGTTTTTGGCGAATTGCTAGTCTAATTCAATTGGAATCGAGCCAATAAAAAGTGGTTTTTCATTTCATAATAACTTCTGGTTTGTTCTTTTTTGGCGAACTACTTGTCTAATTCTATTGCAATCGAGCCAATAAAAAGTTGTTTTTTATTTCATGTAAAATTCGAATTTGTTCATTTTTGGCGAACTGCTAGTCTAATTTGATTGGAAACGAGCCTACGAAAAATGGTTTTCATTTCATGATAACTTCGGGTTTGTTCATTTTTGGCGAATTGCTAGTCTAATTCGATTGGAATCGAGCCAAAGAAAAGCTGTTTTCCATATCATGATAACTTTGGGTTTGTTCCTTTTTGGTGAATTGCTTGTCTAAATCGATTGGAATCAATCCAACGAAAAGTGGCCTTGATTTCGTGATAATTTCGGGTTTGTTCGTTTTTGGCGAGCTGCTAGTCTAATTTGATTGGATTCGAGCCAACGAAAAATGGTTTTTCATTTCCTGATAACTTCGGGTTTGTTCATTTTTGGCGAATTGCTAGTCCAATTCGATGGGAATCGAGCTAATGAAAAGTGGATTTTGATTTCATGATAACTTCGGGTTTGCTCGTTTTTGGCGAATTGCTAGTCTAATTCAATTGGAATCGAGTCAATAAAAAGTGGTTTTTCATTTCATAATAACTTCTGGTTTGTTCGTTTTTGGCGAACTACTTGTCTAATTCTATTGAAATCGAGCCAATAAAAAGTGGTTTTTTATTTCATGATACCTTCGGATTTGTTCATTTTTGGCGAACTGCTAGTCTAATTTGATTGGAAACGAGCCAACGAAAAATGGTTTTTCATTTCCTGATAACTTCGAGTTTGTTCATTTTTGGCGAATTGCTAGTCTAATTCGATTGGAATCGAGCCAAAGAAAAGCTGTTTTCCATATCATGATAACTTTGGGTTTGTTCCTTTTTGGTGAATTGCTTGTCTAAATCGATTGGAATCAATCCAACGAAAAGTGGCTTTTGATTTCATGATAACTTCGGGTTTGCTCGTTTTTGGCGAATTGCTAGTCTAATTCAATTGGAATCGAGTCAATAAAAAGTGGTTTTTCATTTCATAATAACTTCTGGTTTGTTCGTTTTTGGCGAACTACTTGTCTAATTCTATTGAAATCGAGCCAATAAAAAGTGGTTTTTTATTTCATGATACCTTCGGATTTGTTCATTTTTGGCGAACTGCTAGTCTAATTTGATTGGAAACGAGCCAACGAAAAATGGTTTTTCATTTCCTGATAACTTCGAGTTTGTTCATTTTTGGCGAATTGCTAGTCTAATTCGATTGGAATCGAGCCAAAGAAAAGCTGTTTTCCATATCATGATAACTTTGGGTTTGTTCCTTTTTGGTGAATTGCTTGTCTAAATCGATTGGAATCAATCCAACGAAAAGTGGCTTTTGATTTCATGATAACTTCGGGTTTGCTCGTTTTTGGCGAATTGCTAGTCTAATTCAATTGGAATCGAGTCAATAAAAAGTGGTTTTTCATTTCATAATAACTTCTGGTTTGTTCGTTTTTGGCGAACTACTTGTCTAATTCTATTGAAATCGAGCCAATAAAAAGTGGTTTTTTATTTCATGATACCTTCGGATTTGTTCATTTTTGGCGAACTGCTAGTCTAATTTGATTGGAAACGAGCCAACGAAAAATGGTTTTTCATTTCCTGATAACTTCGAGTTTGTTCATTTTTGGCGAATTGCTAGTCTAATTCGATTGGAATCGAGCCAAAGAAAAGCTGTTTTCCATATCATGATAACTTTGGGTTTGTTCCTTTTTGGTGAATTGCTTGTCTAAATCGATTGGAATCAATCCAACGAAAAGTGGCTTTTGATTTCATGATAACTTCGGGTTTGCTCGTTTTTGGCGAATTGCTAGTCTAATTCAATTGGAATCGAGTCAATAAAAAGTGGTTTTTCATTTCATAATAACTTCTGGTTTGTTCGTTTTTGGCGAACTACTTGTCTAATTCTATTGAAATCGAGCCAATAAAAAGTGGTTTTTTATTTCATGATACCTTCGGATTTGTTCATTTTTGGCGAACTGCTAGTCTAATTTGATTGGAAACGAGCCAACGAAAAATGGTTTTTCATTTCCTGATAACTTCGAGTTTGTTCATTTTTGGCGAATTGCTAGTCTAATTCGATTGGAATCGAGCCAAAGAAAAGCTGTTTTCCATATCATGATAACTTTGGGTTTGTTCCTTTTTGGTGAATTGCTTGTCTAAATCGATTGGAATCAATCCAACGAAAAGTGGCTTTTGATTTCATGATAACTTCGGGTTTGCTCGTTTTTGGCGAATTGCTAGTCTAATTCAATTGGAATCGAGTCAATAAAAAGTGGTTTTTCATTTCATAATAACTTCTGGTTTGTTCGTTTTTGGCGAACTACTTGTCTAATTCTATTGAAATCGAGCCAATAAAAAGTGGTTTTTTATTTCATGATACCTTCGGATTTGTTCATTTTTGGCGAACTGCTAGTCTAATTTGATTGGAAACGAGCCAACGAAAAATGGTTTTTCATTTCCTGATAACTTCGGGTTTGATCATTTTTGGCGAATTGCTAGTCCAATTCGATGGGAATCGAGCTAATGAAAAGTGGATTTTGATTTCATGATAACTTCGGGTTTGCTCGTTTTTGGCGAATTGCTAGTCTAATTCAATTGGAATCGAGTCAATAAAAAGTGGTTTTTCATTTCATAATAACTTCTGGTTTGTTCGTTTTTGGCGAACTACTTGTCTAATTCTATTGAGGTCGAGCTAATAAAAAGTTGTTTTTTATTTCATGATAACTTCGGATTTGTTCATTTTTGGCGAACTGCTAGTCTAATTTGATTGGAAACGAGCCTACGAAAAATGGTTTTCATTTCATGATAACTTCGGGTTTGTTCATTTTTGGCGAATTGCTAGTCTAATTCGATTGGAATCGAGCCAAAGAAAAGCGGTTTTCCATATCATGATAACTTTGGGCTTGTTCCTTTTTGGTGAATTGCTTGTCTAAATCGATTGGAATCAATCCAACGAAAAGTGGCCTCTGATTTCGTGATAACTTCGGGTTTCTTCGTTTCTGGCGAGCTGCTAGTCTAGTTTGATTGGATTCGAGCCAACGAAAAATGGTTTTTCATTTCCTGATAACTTCGGGTTTGTTCATTTTTGGCGAATTGCTAGTCCAATTCGATGGGAATCGAGCTAATGAAAAGTGGATTTTGATTTCATGATAACTTCGGGTTTGCTCGTTTTTTGGCGAATTGCTAGTCTAATTCAATTGTAATCCAGCCAATAAAAAGTGGTTTTTCATTTTGATGATCACTTCGGTTTGTTCGTTTTTGACGAATTGCTAGTCTAAATCGATTGGAATCGAGCCAATGAAAAGTGATTTTTTATTTCATGATAACAAACCCGAAGTTAACATGAAATCAAAAACCACTTTTCATTAGCTTGATTCTAATCGAATTAGACTAGCAATTAGCGCCAAAATGAACAAACCCGAAGTTATCATGAAATGAAAAACAACGTTTCTTTGTCTCGACTGCAATCGAATTAGACTAGCAATTCGCCAAAAATGAACAAACACAAAGTTATCATGAAATCAAAAGCTACTTTTCATTGGCTCAATTCCAATTGATTTAGACCAGCAATTTGCCAAAAATGAACAAACCCGAAATTAACATGAAATGAGAAGCCACTTTTCTTTGGCTCGATTCCAATCGAATTAGACAGCAATTTGCAAAAAACGAACAAACACCGACGTTATCATGAAATCGAAAGCCACTTTTCATTGCCTCGATTTCAATCGATTTACAATAGCAATTCCCCCAAAACGATCAAACCCGAAGTTATCATGAAATCAAAATCCACTTTTCATCGGCTCAATTCCAATCGAATTGGACTAGCAGTTCGCTAAAAATGAACAAACCCGAAGTTATCACGAAATGGAAAACCCCTTTTCATTGTTCCGATTCCAATCGAATTAGACTAGCAATTCGCCAAAAATGAACAAATCCAAAGTTATCATGAAATCGAAATCAACTTTTCATTAGCTCGATTCCAGTCGATTTAGACTTGCAATTCGCTAAAAATGAACAAACCCGAAGTTATCATGAAATGAAAAACCACTGTTCTTTGGCTCGATTCCAATCAAATTGGACTATCAATTCGCCAAAAAACGAACAAACCTGAAGTTATCGTAAAATAAAAAACTACTTTTCATTGGCTCGATTCCAGTCGAATTAGACTAGCAATTCGCAAAAAACGAACAAACCCGAAGTTTTCATGAAATCAAAATCAACTTTTCTTTAGCTCGATTCCAATCGAATTGGGCTAGCAATTCGCAAAAAAGATCAAACCCGAAGTTATCATGAAATTAAAATCCACTTTTCATTGGCTCAATTCCAATCCAACCGGACTAGCAATTCGCCAAAAACGAACAAACCCGAAGTTATCATGAAATAAAAAATCACTTTTCGTTGGCTCGATTCCAAACGAATTAGACTAGAAATTCGCCAAAAACGAACAAACCCAAAGTTATCATGAAATCAAAATCAACTTTTCTTTAGCTCGATTCCAATCGAATTGGGCTAGCAATTCGCAAAAAAGATCAAACCCGAAGTTATTATGAAATTAAAATCCACTTTTCATACCCTCGATTCCAATCCAACTGGACTAGCAATTCGCCAAAAACGAACAAACCCGAAGTTATCATGAAATAAAAAATCACTTTTCGTTGGCTCGATTCCAAACGAATTAGACTAGAAATTCGCCAAAAACGAACAAACCCAAAGTTATCATGAAATCAAAATCAACTTTTCTTTAGCTCGATTCCAATCGATTTAGACTAGCAATTCGCCAAAAACGAACAAACCCGAAGTTATCATGAAATGAAAAACCACTTTTCTTTCGCTCGATTCCAATTAAATTAGACTAGCAATTCGCCATAAAGGAACAAACCCAAAGTTATCGTGAAATCAAAAGCCACTTTTAGTTGGCTCGATTCTAATCGGTTTACACTAGCAATTAGCCAAAAAGAACAAACCCGAAGTTATCATGAAATGAAAAACCACTTTTCTTTGGCTCGATTCTAATTATCTTAGACTAGCAATTCCCCAAAAACAAACAAACCCAAAGTTATCATGAAATCCAAATCAACTTTTCATTAGCTCGATTCCAATCGAATTGGACTAGCAATTCGCTAAAAATGAACCAACCCGAAATTATCATTACATGAAAAACCACTTTTCTTTAGCTCGATTCCAATCGAATTGGACTAGCAATTCGCTAAAAATGAACCAACCCGAAATTATCATTACATGAAAAACCACTTTTCTTTAGCTCGATTCCAATCGAATTGGACTAGCAATTCGCTAAAAATGAACCAACCCGAAATTATCATTACATGAAAAACCACTTTTCTTTAGCTCGATTCCAATCGAATTGGACTAGCAATTCGCTAAAAATGAACCAACCCGAAATTATCATTACATGAAAAACCACTTTTCTTTAGCTCGATTCCAATCGAATTGGACTAGCAATTCGCTAAAAATGAACCAACCCGAAATTATCATTACATGAAAAACCACTTTTCTTTAGCTCGATTCCAATCGAATTGGACTAGCAATTCGCTAAAAATGAACCAACCCGAAATTATCATTACATGAAAAACCACTTTTCTTTAGCTCGATTCCAATCGAATTGGACTAGCAATTCGCTAAAAATGAACCAACCCGAAATTATCATTACATGAAAAACCACTTTTCTTTAGCTCGATTCCAATCGAATTGGACTAGCAATTCGCTAAAAATGAACCAACCCGAAATTATCATTACATGAAAAACCACTTTTCATTGGCTCGATTACAATCGAATTGGACTAGCAATTCGCCAGAAAAGAACAAACTAAAGTTATCATGAAATGAAAAACCACTTTTCTTTGGCTCGATTCTAATCGAATTACACTAGCAATTCGCCAAAGACGAACAACCCTGAAGTTATCATGAAATCGAAAGCCACTTTTCATTGGCTCAATTCCAATCGAATTGGACTAGCGATTCGCCAAAAACAAACAAACCCGAAGTTATCATGAAATCAGAAGCCACTTTTCATTGGCTCGATTTCCATCGATTTAGACTAGCAATTCGCAAAAATTAACAAATTCGAAGTTATCATGAAATCAAAAGCCACTTTTCATTGGCTCGATTTCAATCGATTTACACTATTAGTTCGCCAAAAATGAACAAACCCGAAGTTATCATGAAATGAAAAACCACTTTTCTTTGCCGCGATTCCAATCGAATTAGACTAGCAATTCGCCAAAAACAAACAAACCCGAAGTTATCATGAAATCAAAAGCCACTTTTCATTGGCTCGATTCCAATCGAATTGGACAAGCAGTTCGCCAAAAACGAATAAACCCGAAGTTATCACGAAATGAAAAACCCCTTTTCATTAGCTCGATTCCAATCGAATTAGACTAGCAGTTTGCCAAAAACAAACAAACCCAAAGTTATCATGGAATCAAAATCCACTTTTCATTTGCTCGATTCCAATCGAATTGGACTAGCGATTCGGCAAAAATGAACAAAACTCGAAGTTATCATGAAATGAAAAACCACTTTTCATTGGCTCGATTCCAATCGAATTATACTAGCAATTCAACAATAACGAAGAAACCCAAAGTTATCATGAAATTAAAATCAACTTTTCATTTGCTCGATTCCAATCGATTTAGAATTCAGTTCGCTAAAAATGAACAATCCCGAAGTTATCATGAAATGAAAAACCACTGTTCTTTGGCTCGATTCCAATCGAGTTGGACTAGCAATTCGCCAAAAATGAACAAACCCGAAGTTATAATAAAATAAAAAATCACTTTTCATTAGCTTGATTCCAGTCGAATTAGACTAGCAATCCGCAAAAAATGAACAAACCCGAAGTTATCATGAAATCAAAATCAACTTTTCTTTAGCTCGATTCCAATCGAATTGGACTAGCAATTCGCAAAAAAGATTAAACCCGAAGTTATCATGAAATTAAAATCCACTTTTCATTGGCTCGATTCCAATCGAATTAGACTAGAAATTCGCCAAAAACGAACAAACCCGAAGATATCATGAAATAAAAAATCACTTTTCGTTGGCTCTATTCCAAACGAATTAGACTAGAAACTAGCCAAAAATGAACAAACCCAAAGTTATCATAAAATCAAAAGTCACTTTTCACTGCCTCGATTCCAATCTAATTGGACAAGCAATTCGCCAAAAACGAACAAGCCCGAAGTTATCACTAAATGGAAAACCCCTTTTCATTGTTTCGATTCCAATCGAATTAGACTAGCAATTCGCCATAAAGGAACAAACGCAAAGTTATCATGAAATCAAAAGCCACTTTTACTTGGCTCGATTCTAATCGATTTACACTAGCAATTCGCCAAAAAAGAACAAGCCCGAAGTTATCATGAAATGAAAAACCACTTTTCTTTAGCTCGATTCTAATTGACTTAGACTAGCAATCGCCAAAAACAAACAAACCCGAAATTATCATGAAATCAAAAGCCACTTTTCATTGGCTCGATTCTAATCGAATTGGACAAGCAGTTCGCCAAAAATGAACAAACCTGAAGTTATCAAGAAATGAAAAACCCCTTTTCATTGGCTCGATTCCAATCGAATTAGACTAGAAATTCGCCAAAAACGAACAAACCCGAAGATATCATGAAATAAAAAATCACTTTTCGTTGGCTCTATTCCAAACGAATTAGACTAGAAACTAGCCAAAAATGAACAAACCCAAAGTTATCATGAAATCCAAATCAACTTTTCATTAGCTCGATTCCAATCGATTTAGACTAGCAATTCGCCAAAAATGAACAAACCTGAAGTTATCACGAAATGAAAAACCCCTTTTCACTGGCTCGATTCCAATCGAATTAGACTAGAAATTCGCCAAAAACGAACAAACCCGAAGATATCATGAAATAAAAAATCACTTTTCGTTGGCTCTATTCCAAACGAATTAGACTAGAAACTAGCCAAAAATGAACAAACCCAAAGTTATCATGAAATCCAAATCAACTTTTCATTAGCTCGATTCCAATCGATTTAGACTAGCAATTCGCCAAAAATGAACAAACCTGAAGTTATCACGAAATGAAAAACCCCTTTTCACTGGCTCGATTCCAATCGAATTAGACTAGAAATTCGCCAAAAACGAACAAACCCGAAGATATCATGAAATAAAAAATCACTTTTCGTTGGCTCTATTCCAAACGAATTAGACTAGAAACTAGCCAAAAATGAACAAACCCAAAGTTATCATGAAATCCAAATCAACTTTTCATTAGCTCGATTCCAATCGATTTAGACTAGCAATTCGCCAAAAATGAACAAACCTGAAGTTATCACGAAATGAAAAACCCCTTTTCACTGGCTCGATTCCAATCGAATTAGACTAGAAATTCGCCAAAAACGAACAAACCCGAAGATATCATGAAATAAAAAATCACTTTTCGTTGGCTCTATTCCAAACGAATTAGACTAGAAACTAGCCAAAAATGAACAAACCCAAAGTTATCATGAAATCCAAATCAACTTTTCATTAGCTCGATTCCAATCGATTTAGACTAGCAATTCGCCAAAAATGAACAAACCTGAAGTTATCACGAAATGAAAAACCCCTTTTCACTGGCTCGATTCCAATCGAATTAGACTAGAAATTCGCCAAAAACGAACAAACCCGAAGATATCATGAAATAAAAAATCACTTTTCGTTGGCTCTATTCCAAACGAATTAGACTAGAAACTAGCCAAAAATGAACAAACCCAAAGTTATCATGAAATCCAAATCAACTTTTCATTAGCTCGATTCCAATCGATTTAGACTAGCAATTCGCCAAAAATGAACAAACCTGAAGTTATCACGAAATGAAAAACCCCTTTTCACTGGCTCGATTCCAATCGAATTAGACTAGAAATTCGCCAAAAACGAACAAACCCGAAGATATCATGAAATAAAAAATCACTTTTCGTTGGCTCTATTCCAAACGAATTAGACTAGAAACTAGCCAAAAATGAACAAACCCAAAGTTATCATGAAATCCAAATCAACTTTTCATTAGCTCGATTCCAATCGATTTAGACTAGCAATTCGCCAAAAATGAACAAACCTGAAGTTATCACGAAATGAAAAACCCCTTTTCACTGGCTCGATTCCAATCGAATTAGACTAGAAATTCGCCAAAAACGAACAAACCCGAAGATATCATGAAATAAAAAATCACTTTTCGTTGGCTCTATTCCAAACGAATTAGACTAGAAACTAGCCAAAAATGAACAAACCCAAAGTTATCATGAAATCCAAATCAACTTTTCATTAGCTCGATTCCAATCGATTTAGACTAGCAATTCGCCAAAAATGAACAAACCTGAAGTTATCACGAAATGAAAAACCCCTTTTCACTGGCTCGATTCCAATCGAATTAGACTAGAAATTCGCCAAAAACGAACAAACCCGAAGATATCATGAAATAAAAAATCACTTTTCGTTGGCTCTATTCCAAACGAATTAGACTAGAAACTAGCCAAAAATGAACAAACCCAAAGTTATCATGAAATCCAAATCAACTTTTCATTAGCTCGATTCCAATCGATTTAGACTAGCAATTCGCCAAAAATGAACAAACCTGAAGTTATCACGAAATGAAAAACCCCTTTTCACTGGCTCGATTCCAATCGAATTAGACTAGAAATTCGCCAAAAACGAACAAACCCGAAGATATCATGAAATAAAAAATCACTTTTCGTTGGCTCTATTCCAAACGAATTAGACTAGAAACTAGCCAAAAATGAACAAACCCAAAGTTATCATGAAATCCAAATCAACTTTTCATTAGCTCGATTCCAATCGATTTAGACTAGCAATTCGCCAAAAATGAACAAACCTGAAGTTATCAAGAAATGAAAACCCCCTTTTCATTGGCTCGATTCCAATCGAATTGGACTAGCGATTCGCCAAAAACAAACAAACCCGAAATTATCATGAAATCAAAAGCCACTTTTACTGGGCTCGATTCTAATCGATTTACACTAGCAATTCGCCAAAAAAGAACAAGCCCGAAGTTATCATGAAATGAAAAGCCACTTTTGATTGGCTCGATTTCAATCGAGTTGGACTAGCAATTCGCTAAAAATGAACCAACCCGAAATTATCATTACATGAAAAATCACTTTTCATTGGCTCGATTACAATCGAATTGGACTAGCAATTCGCCAGAAACGAACAAACTAAAGTTATCATGAAATGAAAAACCACTTTTCTTTGGCTCGATTCCAATCGAATTACACTAGCAATTCGCCAAAGACGAACAACCCCGAAGTTATCATGAAATCGAAAGCCACTTTTCATTGGCTCAATTCCAATCGAATTGGACTAGCGATTCGCCAAAAATAAACAAACCCGAAGTTATCATGAAATCAGAAGCCACTTTTCATTGGCTCGAATTCCATCGATTTAGACTAGCAATTCGCCGAAAATTAACAAATTCGAAGTTATCATGAAATCAAAAGCCACTTTTCATTGGCTCGATTTCAATCGATTTACACTAGTAGTTCGCCAAAAATGAACAAACCCGAAGTTATCATGAAATGAAAAACCACTTTTCTTTGCCGCGATTCCAATCGAATTAGACTAGCAATTCGCCAAAAACAAACAAACCCGAAGTTATCATGAAATCAAAAGCCACTTTTCATTGGCTCGATTCCAATCGAATTGGACAAGTAGTTCGCCAAAAACGAATAAACCCGAAGTTATCACGAAATGAAAAATCCCTTTTCATTAGCTCGATTCCAATCGAATTAGACTAGCAGTTTGCCAAAAACAAACAAACCCAAAGTTATCATGGAATCAAAATCCACTTTTCATTTGCTCGATTCCAATCGAATTGGACTAGCGATTCGGGAAAAATGAACAAAACTCGAAGTTATCATGAAATGAAAAACCACTTTTCATTGGCTCGATTCCAATCGAATTATACTAGCAATTCAACAATAATGAAGAAACCCAAAGTTATCATGAAATTAAAATCAACTTTTCATTTGCTCGATTCCAATCGATTTAGAATTCAGTTCGCTAAAAATGAACAATCCCGAAGTTATCATGAAATGAAAAACCACTGTTCTTTGGCTCGATTCCAATCGAGTTGGACTAGCAATTCGCCAAAAATGAACAAACCCGAAGTTATAATAAAATAAAAAATCACTTTTCATTAGCTTGATTCCAGTCGAATTAGACTAGCAATCCGCAAAAAATGAACAAACCCGAAGTTATCATGAAATCAAAATCAACTTTTCTTTAGCTCGATTCCAATCGAATTGGA
Organism: Olea europaea var. sylvestris; assembly: GCF_002742605.1. Classification (NCBI taxonomy): domain Eukaryota; kingdom Viridiplantae; phylum Streptophyta; class Magnoliopsida; order Lamiales; family Oleaceae; genus Olea; species Olea europaea. Next base: position 298,077 of record NW_019263736.1, on the reverse strand, counting down.
CTAGCAATTCGCAAAAAAGATTAAACCCGAAGTTATCATGAAATTAAAATCCACTTTTCATTGGCTCGATTCCAATCGAATTAGACTAGAAATTCGCCAAAAACGAACAAACCCGAAGATATCATGAAATAAAAAATCACTTTTCGTTGGCTCTATTCCAAACGAATTAGACTAGAAACTAGCCAAAAATGAACAAACCCAAAGTTATCATGAAATCCAAATCAACTTTTCATTAGCTCGATTCCAATCGATTTAGACTAGCAATTCGCCAAAAATGAACAAACTTGAAGTTATCATGAAATGAAAAACGACTTTTCTTTAGCTCGATTCCAATTAAATTAGACTAGCAATTCGCCATAAAGGAACAAACGCAAAGTTATCATGAAATCAAAAGCCACTTTTACTTGGCTCGATTCTAATCGATTTACACTAGCAATTCGCCAAAAAAGAACAAGCCCGAAGTTATCATGTAATGAAAAACCACTTTTCTTTAGCTCGATTCTAATTGACTTAGACTAGCAATCGCCAAAAACAAACAAACCCAAAATTATCATGAAATCAAAAGCCACTTTTCATTGGCTCGATTCTAATCGAATTGGACAAGTAGTTCGCCAAAAATGAACAAACCTGAAGTTATCACGAAATGAAAAACCCCTTTTCATTGGCTCGATTCCAATCGAATTAGATTAGCAGTTTGCCAAAAACGAACAAACCCGAAGTTATCATGAAATGAAAAACCACTTTTTCTTGGCTCGATACCAGTTGAATTAGACTAGCAATTTGCCAAAAACGAACAAACCCGAAGTTAACATGAAATCAAAAACCACTTTTCATTAGCTCGATTCTAATCGAATTAGACTAGCAATTAGCGCCAAAATGAACCAACCTAAAGTTATCATGAAATGAAAAACAACATTTCTTTATCTCGGCTGCAATGGAATTAGACTAGCAATTCGCCAAAAATGAACAAACCCAAAGTTATCATGAAATCAAAAGCCACTTTTAATTGGCTCGATTCCAATTGATTTAGACTAGCAATTTGCCAAAAACGAACAAACCCGAAGTTATCATGAAATGAAAAACCACTTTTCTCTGGCTCGATTCCAATTGAATTAAATTAGCAATTTGCGAAAAATGAACAAACATCGAAGTTATCATGAAATCAAAAGCCACTTTTCATTGGCTCGATTTCAATCGATTTACAATAGCAATTTGCCCAAAACGATCAAACCCGAAGTTATCATGAAATCAAAATCCACTTTTCATCGAATTGGACTGGCAATTCGGAAAAAACGAACAAAGCCGAAGTTATTATGAAATGAAAAACCACTGTTCTTTGCTCGATTCCAGTCGAATTGGACTATCAATTCGCCCAAAACGATGAAACCCGAAGTTATCATGAAATCAAAAGCCACTTTTCATTGGCTCGATTCCCCTCGATTTAGACTGGCAATTCGCCAAAAATGAACAAATTCGAAGTTATCGTGAAATCAAAAGCCACTTTTCATTGGCTCGATTTCAATCGATTTACACTAGGAATTCGCAAAAATGAACAAAGCCGAAGTTATCATGAAATGAAAAACCACTGTTCTTTGCTCGATTCCAATTGAATTGGACTATCAATTCGCCCAAAATGATCAAACCCGAAGTTATCATGAGATCAGAAGCCACTTTTCATTGGCTCGATTCCCATCGATTTAGACTAGCAATTCGCCAAAAATGAACAAATTCGAAGCTATCGTGAAATTAAAAGCCACTTTTCATTGGCTCGATTTCAATCGATTTACACTAGGAATTTGCCAAAAATGAACAAATCCGAAGTTTTCATGAAATGAAAAACCACTTTTCTTTGCCCCGATTCCAATCGAATTAGACTAGCGATTCGCCAAAAATAAACAAACCCGAAGTTATCATGAAATCAAAAGCCACTTTTCATTGGCTCGATTCCAATCGAATTGGACAAGAAGTTCGCCAAAAACGAACAAACCCGAACTTGTCACGAAATGAAAAACCCCTTTTCGTTGGCTCGATTCCAATCGAATTAGACTAGCAGTTTGCCAAAAAAGAACAAACCCAAAGTTATCATGAAATGAAAAACCACTTTTTCTTAGCTCGATACCAACTGAATTAGACTAGCAATTCGCCAAAAACGAACAAACCTGAAGTTAACATGAAATCAAAAACACTTTTTAGTAGCTCGATTCGAATCGAATTAGACTAGCAATTAGCGCCAAAATGAACAAACCCGAAGTTATCATGAAATGAAAAACCACTTTTTCTTGGCTCGATACCAATTGAATTAGACTAGCAATTCGCCAAAAATGAACAAACCCGAAGTTAACATGAAATCAAAAACCACTCTTCATTAGCTCGATTCTAATCGAATTAGACTAGCAATTAGCGCCAAAATGAACAAACCCGAAGTTATCATGAAATGAAAAACAATATTTCTTTGTCTCGACTGTAATCGAATTAGACAAGCAATTCGCCAAAAACGAACAAACCCGAAGTTATCATGAAATGAAAAACCATTTTTCATTAGCTCAATTCTAATCGAATTAGACTAGCAATTAGCGCTAAAATGAACAAACCCGAAGTTATCATGAAATGAAAAACAACATTTCTTTGTCTCGACTGCAATCGAATTAGACAAGCAATTCGCCAAAAGGAGACAAACCCAAAGTTATCATGAAATCAAAAGGTACTTTTCATTGGCTCGATTCCAATTGATCTAGACTAGCAATTTGCCAAAAACGAACAAACCCGAAGTTATCATGAAATAAAAAACCACTTTTCTTTGGCTCGATTCCAATCGAATTAGACTAGCAATTCACCAAAAATGAACAAACACCAAAGTTATCATGAAATCAAAAGCCACTTTTCATTGGCTCGATTTCAATCGATTTACAATAGCAATTCACCCAAAACGATCAGACCCGAAGTTATAATGGAATCAAAATCCACTTTTCATTTGCTCGATTCCAATCGAATTTGACTAACAATTCGGCAAAAATGAACAAACACGAAGTTATCATGAAATGAAAAACCACTTTTCATTGGCTCGATTCCAATCGAATTATACTAGTAATTTGCCAATAACGAAGAAACCCAAAGTTATCATGAATCAAAATCAACTTTTCATTAGCTCGATTCTAATCGATTTAGACTTGCAATTCGATAAAAATGAACAATCCCGAAGTTATCATGAAATGAAAAACCACTGTTCTTTGGCTCGATTCCAATCGAGTTGGACTAGCAATTCGCCAAAAATGAACGAACCCGAACTTATCATAAAATAAAAAATCACTTTTCATTGGCTTGATTCCAGTCGAATTAGACTAGCAATTCGCAAAAAATGAACAAACCCGAAGTCATCATGAAATCAAAATAAACTTTTCTTTAGCTCGATTCCAATCGAATTGGACTAGCAATTCGCAAAAAAGATCAAACCCGAAGTTATTACGAAATTAAAATCCACTTTTCATTGGCTCGGTTCCAATCGAATTGGACTAGAAATTTGCTAAAAACGAACAAACCCGAAGCTATCATGAAATAAAAAATCACTTTTCGTTGGCTCTATTCCAAATGAATTAGACTAGAAATTCGCCAAAAACGAACAAACCCAAAGTTATCATGAAATCCAAATCAACTTTTCATTAGCTCGATTCCAATCGATTTATACTAGCAATTCGCCAAAAACGAACAAACCCGAAGTTATCATGAAATGAAAAATGATTTTTCTTTGGCACGATTCCAATTAAATTAGACTAGCAATTCGCCATAATGGAACAAACCCAAAGTTATTATAAAATCAAAAGCCACTTTTAGTTGGCTCGATTCTAATCGATTTATACTAGCAATTCGCCAAAAACGAACAATCCCGAAGTTATCATGAAATGAAAATCCACTTTTCTTTGGCTCGATTCTAATTGACTTAGACTAGCAATTCGCCAAAAATAAACAAACCCGAAGTTATCATGAAATCAAAAGCCACTTTTCATTAGCTCGATTCCAATCGAATTGGACAAGCAGATCGCCAAAAATGAACAAACCTGAAGTTATCACGAAATGAAAACCCCTTTTTCATTGGCTCGATTCCAATCGAACTAGACTCGCGGTTTGCCATAAACGAACAAACCCGAAGTTGTCATGAAATGGAAAACAACTTTTTCTTGGCTCGATACCAATTGAATTAGACTAGCAATTCGCCAAAAACGAACAAACCCGAAGTTAACTTGAAACCAAAAACCTCTTTTCATTAGCTCGATTCTAATCGAATTAGACTAGCAATTAGCGCCAAAATGAACAAACCCGAAGTTATCATGAAATGAAAAACAGCATTTCTCTGTCTCGACTGCAATCGAATTAGACTAGCAATTCGTCAAAAATGAACAAACCCAAAGTTATCATGAAATCAAAAGACACTTTTCATTGGCTCGATTCCAATTGATTTAGACTAGCAATTTGCCAAAAATGAACAAACCCGAAGTTATCATGAAATGAAAAACCACTTTTCTTTGGCTCGATTCCAATCGAATTAGACTAATAATTCGCCAAAAATGAACAAACATCGAAGTTATCATGAAATCAAAAGCCACTTCTCATTGGCTCGATTTCAATCGATTTACAATAGCAATTCGCCCAAAACGATCAAACCCGAAGTTATCATGAAATCAAAATCCACTTTTCATTGGCTCGATTCCAATCGAATTGGACTAGCAGTTCGGCAAAAATGAACAAACCCGAAGTTATCATGAAATGAAAACCCATTGTTCTTTGCTCTATTCCAATAGAATTGGACTATCAATTCGCCCAAAATGAACAAACCCGAAGTTATCACGAAATCAGAAGCCACTTTTCATTGGCTCGATTCCCATCGATTTAGACTAGCAATTTGCCAAAAATGAACAAATTCGAAGTTATTGTGAAACCAAAAGCCACTTTTCATTGGCTCGATTTCAATCGATTTACACTAGTAATTCGCCAAAAATGAACAAACCTGAAGTTAGCATGAAATGAAAAATCACTTTTCATTGGCTCGATTCCAGTCGAATTATACTAGCAATTTGCCAATAACGAAGAAACCTAAAGTTATCATGAAATCAAAATCAATTTTCCATTAGCTCGATTCCAATCGATTTAGACTTACAATTCGCCAAAAATGAACAAACCCGAAGTTATCACGAAATGACAAACCACTGTTCTTTGGCTCGATTCCAATCGAGTTGGACTAGCAATTCGCCAAAAACGAACAAACCCGAAGTTATCATAAAATAAAAATCCAATTTTCATTTGGCTTGATTCCATTCGAATTAGACTAGCAATTCGCAAAAAATGAACAAACCCGAACTTATCATGAAATCAAAATCAACTTGTCTTTAGCTCGATTCCAATCGAATTGGACTGGCAATTTGCAAAAAAGATCAAACCCGAAGTTATCATGAAATTAAAATACAATTTTCTTTAGCTCGTTTCCAATCGAATTGGACTAGAAATTCGCCAAAAATGAACAAACCCGAAGTTATCATGAAATAAAAAATCACTTTTCGTTAGCTCTATTCTAAACGAATTAGACTAGAAATTCGCCAAAAACGAACAAACCCAAAGTTATCATGAAATCAAAATCAACATTTCGTTAGCTCGATTCCAATCGATTTAGACTGGTAATTCGCGAAAAACGAACAAACCTGAAGTTATCATGAAATGAAAAACCACTTTTCTTTTGCTCAATTCCAATTAAATTAGACTAGCAATTCGCTATAAAGGAACAAACCCAAAGTTATCATGAAATCAAAAGCCACTTTTAGTTGGCTCGGTTCCAATCGATTTACACTAGCAATTCGCCAAACACGAACAAGCCCGAAGTTATCATGAAATGAAAAACCACTTTTCTTTGGCTCGATTCTAATTGACTTAGACTAGCAATTCGCCAAAAACAAACAAACCCGAAGTTATCATGAAAACAAAAGCCACTTTTCATTGGCTCGATTCCAATCGAATAGGACAAGCAGTTCGCCAAAAACGAACAAACCTAAAGTTATCACGAAATGAAAAACCCCTTTTCATTGGCTCGATTCCAATCGAATTAGACTAGAGGTTTGCAAAAAACGAACAAACCCGAAGTTATCATGAAATGAAAAACCACTTTTTCTTGGCCCGATACCAATTGGACTAACTAGCAATTCGTCAAAAACGAACAAACCCGAAGTTAACATGAAATCAAAAACCACTTTTCATTAGCTCGATTCTAATCGAATTAGACTAGCAATTAGCGCCAAAATGAACAAACCCGAAGTTATCATGAAATGAAAAACAACATTTCTTTGTCTCGACTGCAATCGAATTAGACTTGCAATTCACCAAACACGAACAAACCCAAAGTTATCATGAAATCAAAAGCAACTTTTCATTGGCTCGATTCTAATTGATTTAGACTAGCAATTTGCCAAAAACGAACAAACCTGAAGTTATCATGAAATGAAAAACCACTTTTCTTGGCTCGATTCCAATCGAATTAGACTAGCAATTCGCCAAAAAAGAACAAACATCGAAGTTATCGTGAAATTAAAAGCTACTTTTCATTGGCTTGATTTCAATCGATTTACAATAGCAATTCGCCCAAAACGATCAAACCCGAAGTTATAACGGAATCAAAATCCACTTTTCATTTGCTCGATTCCAATCGAATTGGGCTAGCAATTCGGCAAAAATGAACAAACCCGATGTTATCATGAAATTAAAAACCACTTTTCAATGGCTCGATTTCAATCGCATTATACTAGCAATTCGCCAATAACGAATAAACCCAACGTTATCATGAAATCAAAATCAACTTTCCATTAGCTCGATTCTGTTCGATTTAGACTTGCAATTCGCTAAAAATGAACAAATCCGAAGTTATCATGAAATGAAAAACCATTGTTTTTTGGCTCCATTCCAATCGAATTTGACTATCAATTCGCCAAAAATAAACAAACCTGAAGTTATCGTAAAATAAAAAACCACTTTTCATTGGCTCGATTCCAGTCGAATTAGACTAGCAATTCGCCAAAAATGAACAAATTCGAAGTTCTCGTGAAATCAAAAGCCACTTTTCATTGGCTCGATTTCAATCGATATACACTAGCAATTTGCCAAAAAAGATCAAACCCGAAGTTATCATGAAATTAAATTCCACTTTTCATTGGCTCGATTCCAATCGAATTAGACTAGCAATTCGCCAAAAACAAACAAACCCGAAGATATCATGAAATCAAAAGCCACTTTTCGTTAGCTCGATTCCAAACGAATTAGACTAGAAATTCGCCAAAAATGAACAAACCCAGAGTTATCATGAAATCAAAATCAACTTTCTTTAGCTCGTTTCCAATCGATTTAGACTAGCAATTCGCCAAAAACGAACAAACCCGAAGTTATCATGAAATGAAAAACCACTTTTCTTTGGCTCGATTCCAATTAAATTAGACTAGCAATTCTCCATAAAGGAACAAACCCAAAGTTATCATGCAATCAAAAGCCACTTTTAGTTGGCTCGATTCTAATCGATTTACACTAGCAATTCGCCAAAAACGAACAAGCCCGAAGTTATCATGAAATGAAAAACCACCTTTCTTTGGCTCGATTCTAATTAACTTAGACTAGCAATTCCCCAAAAACAAACAAACCCGAAGTTATCATGAAATCAAAAGCCACTTTTCATTGCCTCGATTACAATCAAATTGGACAAAAACGAGCAAACCTGACATTATCACGAAATGAAAAACCCCTTTTCATTGGCTCGATTCCAATCGAATTAGACTAGCCGTTTGCCAAAAACGAACAAACCCGAAGTTATCATGAACTGAAAAACCACTTTTTCTTGGCTCGATACCAATTGAATTAGACTAGCAATTCGCCAACAACGAACAAACCCGAAGTTATCATGAAATGAAAAACAACTTTTCATTTGCTCGATTCCAATCGAATTAGACTTGCAATTCGTCAAAAATGAACAAACACCGAAGTTATCATGAAATCAAAAGCCACTTTTCATTGGCTCGATTTCAATCGATTTACGATAGCAATTCGTCCAAAACGATCAAACCCGAAGTTATCATGAAATCAAAATCCACTTTTCATTGGCTAGATTCCAATCGAATTGGACTAGCAATTTGGCAAAAACGAAAAAACCCGAAGTTATCATGAAATGAAAAACCATAGTTCTTTGGCTCGATTCCAATCGAATTGGACTATTAATTCGCCTTAAACGATCAAACCCGAAGTTATCATGAAATCAGAAGCCACTTTTCATTTTCCCGATTCCCATCGATTTGGACTAGCAATTTGCCAAAAATGAACAAATTCGAAGTTATCATGAAATGAAAAGCAATTTTTCTTTGCCGCGATTCCAATCAAATTAGACTAGCAATTCGCCAAAAGCAAACAAACCCGAAGTTATCATGAAATCAAAAGCCACTTTTCAATGGCTCGATTCCAATCGAATTGGACAAGCAGTTCGCCAAAAAAAGCCCGAAGTTATCATGAAATGAAGAACCCCTTTCCATTGGCTCGATTCCAATCGAATTAGACTAGCAGTTTGCAAAAAACGAACAAACCCAAAGTTATCATGAAATGAAAAACCACTTTTTTCTTGGCTTGATACCAATTGAATTAGACTAGCAATTCGCCAAAAACGAACAAACCCGAAGTTATCATGAAATGAAAAACCACTTTTCATTGGCTCGATTCCAATCGAATTATACTAGCAATTTGCCAATAACGAAGAAACCCAAAGTTATCAAGAAATCAAAATCAACTTTTCATTAGCTCGATTCCAATCGATTTAGACTTACAATTCGCTAAAAATGAACAAACCCGAAGTTATCATGAAATGAAAAACCACTATTCTTTGGCTCGATTCCAATCGAGTTGGACTAGCAATTTGCCAAAAACGAAAAAAACCCGGAGTTATCATAAAATAAAAAACCACTTTTCATTGGCTTGATTCCAGTCGAATTAGACTAGCAATTCACAAAAAATGAACAAACCCGAAGTTATCATGAAATCTAAATCAACTTTTCTTTAGCTCGATTCCAATCGAATTGGACTAGCAATTCGCAAAAAAGATTAGACCCGAAGTTATCATGAAATTAAAATCCACTTTTCATTGGCTTGATTCCAATCGAATTGGACTAGAAATTCGCCAAAAACAAACAAACCCGAAGTTATCATGAAATAAAAAATCACTTTTCGTTGGCTCTATTCCAAACGAATTAGACTAGAAATTGCGCCAAAAATGAACAAACCCAAAGTTATCATGAAATCAAAATCAACTTTTCATTAGCTCGATTCCAATCGATTTAGACTAACGATTCGCAAAAAACGAATAAACCCGAAGTTATCATGAAATGAAAAACCACTTTTCTTTGGCTCGATTCCAATTAAATTGGACTAGCAATTCAGCATAAAGGAACAAACCCAAAGTTATTATAAAATAAAACGCCACTTTTAGTTGGCTCGATTCTAATCGATTTACACTAGCAATTCGCCAAAAACGAACAAGCCCGAAGTTATCATGAAATGAAAAACCACTTTTCTTTGGCTCGATTCTAATTGAATTAGACTAGCAATTCGCCAAAAACGAACAAGCCCGAAGTTATCATGAAATGAAAAACCACTTTTCTTTGGCTCGATTCTAATTGAATTAGACTAGCAATTCGCCAAAAATAAACAAACCCGAAGTTATCATGAAATCAAAAGTCACTTTTCATTGGCTCGATTCCAATCGAATTGGACAAGCAGTTCACCAAAAAGAACAAACCTGAAGTTATCACGAAATGAAAAACCCCTTGTCATTGGCTCGATTCCAATCGAATTAGACTAACAGTTTTCCAAAAACGAACAAACCCGAAGTTATCATGAAACGAAAAACCACTTTTCTTGGCTTGATACCAATTGAATTAGACTAGCAATTCGCCAAAGACAAACAAACCCGAAGTTATCATGAAATCAAAAACCACTTTTCATTAACTCGATTCTAATCGAATTAGACTAGCAATTAGCGCCAAAATGAACAAACCCGAAGTTATCATGAAATGAAAATCAATATTTCTTTGTCTCGACTGCAATCGAATTAAACTAGTAATTCGTCAAAAACGAACAAACCCAAAGTTATCATGAAATCAAAAGCCACTTTTCATTGGCTCGATTCCAATTGGTTTAGACTACCAAATTACCAAAAACGAACAAACCCGAAGTTATCATGAAATGAAAAACAACTTTTCTTTGGCTCGATTCCAATCGAATTAGACTAGGAATTCGCAAAAAACGAACAAACACCAAAGTTATCAAGAAATCAAAAGCCACTTTTCATTGGCTCGATTTACAATAGCAATTCGCCCAAAACGATCAAACCCGAAGTTATCATGAAATCAAAATCCACTTTTCATTGGCTCGATTCCAGTCAAATTAGAATAGCGATTCGACAAAAACGAACAAACTCGAAGTTATCATGAAATGAAAAACCGCTTTTCACTGGCTCGATTCCAATCGAATTATACTAGCAATTCGCCAATAACGAACGACCCCAAAGTTATCATGAAATCAAAAACAACTTTTCATTAGCTCGATTCCACTCGATTTAGACTTGCAATTCGCTAAAAATGAACAAACCCGAAGTTATCATGAAATGAAAAACCACTGTTCTTTGGCTCGATTCCAATCGAATTGGACTGTCAATTCGCCAAAAACGAACAAACCTGAAGTTATCATAAAATAAAAAACTACTTTTTATTGGCTCGATTCTAGTCGAATTAGACTAGCAATTCGCAGAAAATGAACAAACCCGAAGTTATCCTGAAATCAAAATCAACTTTTCTTTAGCTCAATTCCAATCGAATTGGACTAGCAATTCGCAAAAAAGATCAAGGCAAAAGTTATCGTGAAAATAAAATCCAATTTTCATTGGCTTGATTCGAATCGAATTGGACTTGCAATTCGCCAAAAAGAACAAACCCAAAGTTATAATGAAATAAAAAATCACTTTTCGTTGGCTCGATTCCAAACGAATTAGACTAGCAATTCGCCAAAAACGAACAAACTCGAACTTATCATGAAATGAAAAACCACTTTTCTTTGGCTCGATTCCAATTAAATTAGACTAGCAATTCGTCATAAAGGAACAAACCTAAAGTTATCATGAAATCAAAAGCCACTTTCAGTTGGCTCGATTCTAATCGGTTTACACTAGCAATTCGCCAAAAATGAACAAGCCCGAAGTTATCATGAAATGAAAAACCACTTTTCTTTAGCTCGATTCTAATTGACTTAGACTAACAATTCCCCAAAAACAAACAAACCCAAAGTTATCATGAAATCAAAAGCTACTTTTCATTGGATCGATTACAATCAAATTGGACTAGCAATTCGCCAAAAACGAACAAACCCGAAGTTATCACGAAATGAAAAACCCCTTTTCATTGTTTAGATTCCAATCGAATTAGAATAGCAATTCGCCAAAAAGGAACAAATCCAAGGTTATCATGAAATCAAAAGCCAATTTTCATTGGCTCTATTCCAATCGAATTGGACTAGCAATTCGCCACAAAGGAACAAACCCAAAGTTATCATGAAATCAAAAGCCACTTTTAGTTGGCTCGATTCCAATCGATTTACACTAGCAATTCGCCAAAAACGAACAAACCCCAAGTTATCATGAAATGAAAAACCACTGTTCTTTGGCTCGATTCTAATCGAATTAGACTAGCAATTCGCCAAAAACGAACCAACCCGAAGTTATCATGAAATGAAAAACCCCTTTTTATTGGCTCGATTCCAATAGAATTAGACTAGCAATTCACCAAAAATGATCAAACTCGAAGTTATCATGAAATCAAAATCCACTTTTCAATGGCTCGATTCCAATCGAATTAGACTAGCAATTCACCAAAAATGAACAAACATGAAGTTATCATGAAATGAAAAACCACTTTTCGTTTGCTCGATTCCAATCGAATTAGATTAGCAATTCGCAGAAAAAGGAACAAATTCGAAGTTATCATGAAGTCAAAATTAACTTTTCATTTGCTCAATTCCAATTGATTTATACCAGCAATTCTCCAAAAACGAACAAACCCGAAGCTATCATGAAATGAAAAACCACTTTTCTTTGGCTCGATTCCAATCGAATTAGACAAGGAAATCGTCGAAACCGAACAAACCCGAAGTTCTCATGAAATCAGAAGCCACTTTTCATTGGCCTGATTCCAATCGACTTAGACTAGCAATTCGCCAAAAAGAACAAAATCGAAGTTATCATGAAATCAAAAGCCACTTTTGATTGGCTCAATTTCAATCGAATTGAACAAGCAATTCGCTAAAAAAAAACCAACCCGAAAATATCATTACATGAAAAACCACTTTTCATTGGCTCGATTCCAATCGAATTGGACTATCAATTCACCAGAAACGAACAAACCGAAGTTATCATGAAATGAAAAACCACTTTTCTTTGGCTCGATTCCGATCGAACTAGACTAGCAATTCGTCAAAACCGAACAAACCGGAAGTTATCAGGAAATCAGAAGCCACTTTTCATTGTCTTGATTCCAATCGATTTAGACTAGCAATTCGCCAAAAAGAACAAAATCGAAGTTATCATGAAATCAAAAGCCACTTTTGATTGGCCCGATTTCAATCGAATTGGACTAGAAAATCGCTAAAAACGAACCAACCCGAAAATATCATTACATGAAAAACCACTTTTCATTGGCTCGATTCCAATCGAATTGGACTAGAAATTCGCCAAAAACGAACAAACCGAAGTTATCATGAAATGAAAAACCACTTTTCTTTGGCTCGATTCCAAACGAATTACACTAGCAATTCGCCAAAGGCGAACAAACCCGAAGTTATCATGAAATCGAAAGCTACTTTTCATTGGCTCGATTCCAATCGAATTGGACTAGCGATTCGCCAAAAACAAACAAACCCGAAGTTATCATGAAATCTTGGCTCGATTCCAATCGAATTGGACTAGCGATTCGCCAAAAACAAACAAACCCGAAGTTATCATGAAATCAGAAGCCACTTTTCATTGGCTCGATTCCCATCGCTTTAAACTAGCAATTTGCCAAAAAATGAACAAATTCGGAGTTATCGTGAAATCAAAGGCCACTGTTCATTGGCTCGATTTCAATCGATTTACACTAGTAATTCGCCAAAAATGAACAAACCCGAAGTTATCATGAAATGAAAAACCACTTTTCTTTGCCGCGATTCCAATCGAATTAGACTAGCAATTAGCGCTAAAATGAACAAACCCAAAGTTATCACAAAATGAATTCGCCAAAAACGAACAAACCCGAAGTTATCATGAAATCAAAAGCCACTTTTCATTGGCTCGATTCCAATCGAATTGGACAAGCAGTTCGCCAAAATGAACAAACCCGAAGTTATCATGAAATGAAAAATCCCTTTTCATTGGCTCGATTCCAATCGAATTAGACTAGCAGTTTGCCAAAAACAAACAACCCCGAAGTTCTCATGAAATGAAAAACCACTTTTTCTTGGCTTGATACCAATTGAATTAGACTCGCAATTCGCCAAAAGTGAACAAACCCGAAGTTATCATGAAATCAAAAACCATTCTTCATTAGCTCAATTCTAATCGAATTAGACTAGCAATTAGCGCTAAAATGAACAAACCCGAAGTTATCATGAAATAAAAAACAACATTTCTTTATCTCGACTGCAATCGAATTAGACTAGCAATTCGCCAAAAAAAGACAAACCCAAAGTTATCACGAAATCAAACGCCACTTTTCTTTGGCTCGATTCCAAGTGATTTAGACTAGCAATTCGCCAAAAACAGACAAACCCAAAGTTATCATGAAATCAAAAGCCACTTTTAGTTGGCTCGATTCCAATCGATTTACACTAGCAATTCGCCAAAAACGAACAAGCCCGAAGTTATCATGAAATGAAAAACCACTGTTCTTTGGCTCGATTCTAATCGAATTAGACTAGCAATTCGCCAAAAATGAACCAACCCGAAGTTATCATGAAATGAAAAACCCCTTTTTATTTGCTCGATTCCAATAGAATTGGACTAGCAATTCACCAAAAATGATCAAACTCGAAGTTATCATGAAATCAAAATCCACTTTTCAATGGCTCGATTCCAATCGAATTAGACTAGCAATTCGCCAAAAATGAACAAACACGAAGTTATCGTGAAATGAAAAACCACTTTTCGTTTGCTCGATTCCAATCGAATTAGACTAGCAATTCGCAAAAAAAGGAACAAATCCGAAGTTATCATGAAGTAAAAATTAACTTTTCATTTGCTCAATTCCAATTGATTTATACCAGCAATTCTCCAAAAACGAACAAACCCGAAGTTATCATGAAATGAAAAACCACTTTTCTTTGGCTCGATTCCAATCGAATTAGACTAGCAATTCGTCGAAACGGAACAAACCCGAAGTTCTCATGAAATCAGAAGCCACTTTTCATTGGCCTGATTCCAATCGACTTAGACTAGCAATTTGCCAAAAAGAACAAAATCGAAGTTATCATGAAATCAAAAGCCACTTTTGATTGGCTCGATTTCAATCGAATTGGACAAGCAATTCACTAAAAAAAACCAACCCGAAAATATCATTACATGAAAAACTACTTTTCATTGGCTCGATTCCAATCGAATTGGACTATCAATTCGCCAGAAACGAACAAACCGAAGTTATCATGAAATGAAAAACCACTTTTCTTTGGCTCGATTCCGATCGAATTAGACTAGCAATTCGTCCAAATCGAACAAACCCGAAGTTATCATGAAATCAGAAGCCACTTTTCATTGGCTTGATTCCAAACGATTTAGACTAGCAATTCACCAAAAAGAACAAAATCGAAGTTATCATGGAATCAAAAGCCACTTTTGATTGGCTCGATTTCAATCGAATTGGACTAGAAAATCGCTAAAAACGAACCAACCCGAAAATATCATTACATGAAAAACAACTTTTCATTGGCTCGATTCCAATTGAATTGGACTAGCAATTCGCCAGAAACGAACAAACCGAAGTTATCATGAAATGAAAAACCACTTTTCTTTGGCTCGATTCCAATCGAATTACACAAGCAATTCACCAAAGACGAACAAGCCCGAAGTTATCATGAAATCGAAAGCTACTTTTCGCTGACTCGATTCCAATCGAATTGGACTAGCGATTCGCTAAAAACAAACAAACCCGAAGTTATCACGAAATCAGAAGCCACTTTTCATTGGCTCGATTCCCATCGCTTTAGACTAGCAATTCGCCAAAAAATGAACAAATTCGGAGTTATCGTGAAATCAAAAGCCACTGTTCATTGGCTCGATTTCAATCGATTTACACTAGTAATTTGCCAAAAATGAACAAACCCGAAGTTATCATGAAATGAAAAACCACTATTCTTTGTCACGATTCCAATCGAATTAGACTAGCAATTCGCCAAAAACAAACAAACCCGAAGTTATCATGAAATCAAAAGCCACTTTTCATTGGCTCGATTCCAATCGAATTGGACAAGAAGTTCGCCAAAAATGAAAAAACCCAAAGTTATCACAAAATGAAAAACCCCTTTTCATTGGCTCGATTCCAATCGAATTAGACTAGCAGTTTGCCAAAAACAAACAAACCCGAAGTTCTCATGAAATGAAAAACCACTTTTTCTTGGCTTGATACCAATTGAATTAGACTCGCAATTAGCCAAAAGCGAACAAACCCGATGTTATCATAAAATCAAAAACCATTCTTCATTGGCTCAATTCTAATCGAATTAGACTAGCAATTAGCACTAAAATGAACAAACCCGAAGTTATCATTAAATAAAAAACAAAATTTCTTTGTCTCGACTGCAATCGAATTAGACTAGCAATTCGCCAAAAACAGACAAACCCAAAGTTATCATGAAATCAAACGCCACTTTTCTTTGGCTCGATTCCAAGTGATTTAGACTAGCAATTTGCCATAAACGAACAAACCCGAAGTTATCATGAAATGAAAAACTACTTTTCTTTGGCTCGATTCCAATCGAATTAGACTAGCAATTCACTATAAACGAACAAACACCAAAGTTATCATGAAATCAAAAGCCATTTTTCATTGGCTCGATTTCTATCGATTGACAATCGCAATTCGCCCGAAACGATCAAACCCGAAGTTATCAGGGAATCAAAATCCACTTTTCTTTGGCTCGATTCCAATAGAATTAAACTAGCAATTCGCCAATAACGAAGAAAACCAAAGTTATCATGAAATCAAAATCAACTTTTCATTAGCTTGATTACAATCGATTTAGACTTGCAATTGAACAAACCCAAAGTTATCATGAAATGAAAAACCACAGTTCTTTGGCTCGATTCCAATCGAGTTGGACTAGCAATTCGCCAAAAACAAACAAACCCGAAGTTATCATAAAATAAAAAACCACTTTTCATTGGCTTGATTCCATTCGAATTAGACTAGCAATTTGCAAAAAATGAACAAACCCGAAGTTACCATGAAATCAAAATAAACTTTTCTTTAGCTCGATTCCAATCGAATTGGACTAGCAATTCGCAAAAAAGATCATACCCGAAGTTATCGTGAAATTAAAATCCACTTTTCATTGGCTCGATTCCAATTGATTTGGACTAGAAATTCGCCAAAAACGAACAAACCCGAAGTTATCGTGAAATAAAAAATCACTTTTCGTTGGCTCTATTCCAAACGAATTAGACTAGAAATTCGCCAAAAACGAACAAACCCAAAGTTATCATGAAATCAAAATCAACTTTTCTTTAGCTCGATTCCAATCGATTTCGACTAGCAATTCGCCAAAAATGATCGAACCCGAAGTTATCATGAAATGAAAAACCACTTTTCTTTGGCTCGATTCCAATTAAATTAGAATAGCACTTCGCCATAAAGGAACAAACCCAAAGTTATCATGAAATCAAAAGCCACTTTTAGTTGGCTCGATTCTAATCGATTTACACTTGCAATTCGCCAAAAACGAACAAGCCCGAAGTTATCATGAAATGAAAAACCACTTTTCTTTGGCTCGATTCTAATTGACTTAGACTAGCAATTCGCCAAAAACAAACAAACCCGAAGTTATCATGAAATCAAAAGCCACTTTTCATCGGCTCGATTCCAATCGAATTGGACAAGCAGTTCGCCAAAAACGAACAAGCCCGAAGTTATCATGAAATGAAAAACCACTTTTCTTTGGCTCGATTCTAATTTACTTAGACTAGCAATTCCCCAAAAACAAACAGACCCGAAGTTATCATGAAATCAAAAGCCACTTTTCATTGGCTCGATTCCAATCGAATTAGACTGGCAATTCGCCAAAAACGAACAAACCCGAAGTTAACATGAAATTAGAAACCACTTTTCATTTTCTCGATTCTAATCGAATTAGACTAGCAATTAGCGCCAAAATGAACAAACCCGAAGTTATCATGAAATGAAAATCAATATTTCTTTGTCTCGACTGCAATCGAATTAAACTAGTAATTCGCCAAAAACGAACAAACCCAAAGTTATCATGAAATCAAAAGCCACTTTTCATTGGCTCGATTCCAATTGGTTTAGAATACCAAATTGCCAAAAACGAACAAACCTGAAGTTATCATGAAATGAAAAACCACTTTTCTTTGGCTCGATTCCAATCGAATTAGACTAGCTATTCGCAAAAAATGAACAAGCACCGAAGTTATCAAGAAATCAAAAGCCACTTTTCATTGGCTCGATTTCAATCGATTTACAATGGCAATTCGCCTAAAACGATCAAACCCAAAGTTATCATGAAATCAAAATCCACTTTTCATTGGTTCGATTCCAATCGAATTTGACTGGCAATTAGACAAAAACGAACAAACCCGAAGTTGTCATGAAATGAAAAACAACTTTTCATTGGCTCGATTCCAATCAAATTATACAAGCAACTCGCTAATAACGAACAAACCCAAAGTTATCTTGAAATCAAAATCAACTTTTCATTAGCTCGATTCCAATCGATTTAGACTTGCAATTCGCTAAAAATGAACAAACCCGAAGTTATCACGAAATGAAAATCCACTGTTCTTTGGCTCGATTCCAATCGAATAGACTATCAATTCGCCAAAAACGAACAAACCTGAAGTTATCATAAAAAAAAATCACTTTTCATTGGCTCGATTCCAATCGAATTAGTCTAGCAATTCGCAAAAAATGAACAAACCCGAAGTTATCCCGAAATCAAAATCAACTTTTCTTTACCTCGATTCTAATCGATTTACACTTGCAATTCACCAAAAACGAACAAGCCAAAAGTTATCATGAAATGAAAAACCACTTTTCTTTGGCTCGATTCTAATTGACTTAGACTAGCAATTCGCCAAAAATAAACAAACCCGAAGTTATCATGAAATCAAAAGCCACTTTTCATTGGCTCGATTCCAATCGAATTGGACAAGCAGTTCGCCAAAAACGAACACGAAATCAAAACCCACTTTTCATTGGCTCGATTCCAATCGAATTAGACTAGCAGTTTGCCAAAAACGAACAAACCCGAAATTCTCATGAAATGAAAAACCACTTTTTCTTGGCTTGATACCAATTGAATTAGACTCGCAATTCGCCAAAAACGAACAAACCCAAAGTTATCATGAAATCAAAAACCATTTTTCATTAGCTCAATTCTAATCGAATTAGACTAGCAATTAGCGCTAAAATGAACAAACCCGAAGTTATCATGAAATGAAAAACAACATTTCTTTGTCTCGACTGCAATCGAATTAGACTAGCAATTCGCCAAAAACAGACAAACCCAAAGTTATCATGAAATCAAAAGCCACTTTTCTTTGGTTCGATTCCAAATTTATTTAGACTAGCAATTTGCCAAAAAGAACAAACCCGAAGTTATCATGAAATGAAAAACTATTTTTCTTTGGCTCGATTCCAATCGAATTAGACAAGCAATTCGCCAAAAAGGAACAAACACCAAAGTTATCATGAAATCAAAAGCCACTTTTCATTGGCTCGATTTCTATCGATTTACAATAGCAATTCGCCCAAAACGATCAATCCCGAAGTTATCATGGAATCAAAATCCACTTTTCATTGGCTCGATTCCAATCGAATTGGACTAGCAATTCGGCGAAACTGAACAAACCCGAAGTTATCATGAAATGAAAAACCACTTTTCATTGGCTCGATTCCAATCGAATTATACTAGCAATTCGCCAATAACGAACAAACGGAAAGTTATCATGAAATCAAAATCAACTTTTCATTAGCTCGATTCCAATCTATTTAGACTTGCAATTCACTAAAAATGAACAAACCCAAAGTTATCATGAAATGAAAAACCACAGTTCTTTGGCTCGATTCCAATCGAGTTGGACTAGCAATTCGCCAAAATCGAACAAACCCGAAGTTATCATAAAATAAAAAAACCACTTTTCATTGGCTTGATTCCAGTCGAATTAGACTAGCAATTCGCAAAAAATGAACAAACCCGAAGTTATCATGAAATCAAAATAAACTTTTCTTTAGCTCGATTCCAATCGAATTGGACTAGCAATTCACAAAAAAGATCAAACCCGAATTATCGTGAAATTAAAATCCACTTTTCATTAGCTCGATTCCAATCGATTTGGACTAGAAATTCGCCAAAAACGAACAAAACCGAAGTTCTCATTAAATAAAAAATCACTTTTAGTTGGCTCTATTCCAAACGAATTAGACTAGAAATTCGCCAAAAATGAACAAGCCCAAAGTTATCATGAAATCAAAATCAACTTTTCATTAGCTCGATTCCAATCGATTTAGACTAGCAATTCACCAAAAATGATCGAACCCGAAGTTATCATGAAATGAAAAACCACTTTTCTTTGGCTCGAATCCAATTAAATTAGACTAGCAATTCGCCATAAAGGAACAAACCCAAAGTTAACATGAAATCAAAAGCCACTTTTAGTTGGCTCGATTCTAATCGATTTACACTTGAAATTCGCCAAAAACGAACAAGCCCAAAGTTATCATGAAATGAAAAACCACTTTTCTTTGGCTCGATTCTAATTGACTTAGACTAGCAATTCGCCAAAAACAAACAAACCCGAAGTTATCATGAAATCAAAAGCCACTTTTTATTGGCTCGATTCCAATCGAATTGGACAAGCAGTTCGCCAAAAATGAACAAACCTGAAGTTATCACGAAATGAAAAACCCCTTTTCATTGGCTCGATTCCAATCAAATTAGACTAGCAGTTTGCCAAAAACGAACAAACCCAAAGTTGTCATGAAATGAAAAACCACTTTTTCTTGGCTCGATACCGATTGAATTAGACTAGCAATTCGCCAAAAACGAACAAACCGAAAGTTAACATGAAATCAAAAACCACTTTTCATTAGCTCGATTCTAATCGAATTAGACTAGCAATTAGCGCCAAAATGAACAAACCCGAAGTTATCATGAAATGAAAAACAACATTTCTTTGTCTCGATTGCAATCGAATTAAACTAGTAATTCGCCAAAAGCGAACAAACCCAAAGTTATCATGAAATCAAAAGCCACTTTTCATTGGCTCGATTCGAGTTGAATTTGACTAGCTACTCGCCAAAAACGAACAAACCCAAAGTTATCATGAAATGAAAAGACACTTTTCGTTGGCTCGATTCCAATCGAATTTGACTAGCGATTCGCCAAAAACAAACAAACCTGAAGTTATCATGAAATCAAAAGACACATTTCATTGGCTCGATTCCAATCGAATTAGACTAGCAATTCGTCGAAAACGAACAAATTCGATGTTATCATGAAATCAAATACCACTTTTCATTCGCTCAATTCCAATCAAATTAGACTTGCAATTTGCCAAAAATGAAGAAACTCGAAGTTATCATGAAATCATCAAAAGCCACTTTTCCTTTGCTCGATTCTAGCCGAATTAGACTCCCAATTCGCCAAAAACGAACAAATCCGAAGTTATCATGAAATTATCAATAGCCACTTTTCATTCGATCGATTCCAGTCGAATTAGACTCGCAATTCGCCAAAAACGAACAAATTCGACGTTATCATGAAATCAGAAGCCACTTTTCATTGGCTCAATTCCCATCGATTTATACTACCAATTCGCCAAAAATGAACAAATTCGAAGTTATCGTGAAATCAAAAGCCACTTTTCATTGGCTCGATTTCAATCGATTTACACTAGTAATTCGCCAAAAATGAACAAACCCGAAGTTATCATGAAATGAAAAACCACTTTTTTTTGCCGCGATTCCAATCGAATTAGACTAGCAATTCGCCAAAAACAAACAAACCCGAAGTTATCATGTAATCAAAAGCCACTTTTCATTGGCTCGATTCCAATCGAATTGGACAAGCAGTTCGCCAAAAACGAACAAACCCGAAGTTATCACGAAATGAAAAACCCCTTCTCATTGGCTCGATTCCAATCGAATTAGACTAGCAGTTTGCCAAAAACGAACAAACCTGAAATTCTCATGAAATGAAAAACCACTTTTTCTTGGCTTGATACCAATTGAATTAGACTCGCAATTCGCCAAAAACGAACAAATCGGAAGTTATCATGAAATCAAAAACCATTTTTCATTAGCTCAATTCTAATCGAATTAGACTAGCAATTAGCGCTAAAATGAACAAACCCGAAGTTATCATGAAATGAAAAACAACATTTTTTTGTCTCGACTGCAATCGAATTAGACTAGCAATTCGCCAAAAACAGACAAACCCAAAGTTATCATGAAATCAAAAGCCACTTTTCTTTGGCTCGATTCCAAATTTATTTAGACTAGCAATTTGCCAAAAACGAACAAACCCGAAGTTATCATGAAATGAAAAACTACTTTTCTTTGGCTCGAATCCAATCGAATTTGACTAGCAATTCGCCAAAAATGAACAAACACCAAAGTTATCATGAAATCAAAAGCCACTTTTCATTGGCTCGATTTCTATCGATTTACAAGAGCAATTCGCCCAAAACGATCAATCCCGAAGTTATCATGGCATCAAAATCCACTTTTCATTGGCTCGATTCCAATCGAATTGGAATAGCAATTCGGCAAAAATGAACAAACCCGAAGTTATCATGAAATGAAAAATCACTTTTAATTGGCTCGATTCCAATCGAATTACACTAGCAATTCGCCAATAATGAACAAACCCAAAGTTATCATGAAATCAAAATCAACTTTTCATTAGCTCGATTCCAATCGATTTAGACTTGCAATTCACTAAAAATGAACAAACCCGAAGTTATCATGAAATGAAAAACCACAGTTCTTTGGCTCGATTCCAATCAAGTTGGACTAGCAATTTGCCAAAAACGAACAAACCCGAAGTTATCATAAAATAAAAAACCACTTTTCATTGGATTGATTCCATTCGAATTAGACTAGCAATTCGCAAAAAATGAAGAAACCCGAAGTTATCATGAAATCATAATAAACTTTTCTTTAGCTCGATTCCAATCGAATTG
This sequence comes from Olea europaea var. sylvestris, assembly GCF_002742605.1. Taxonomy (NCBI): domain Eukaryota; kingdom Viridiplantae; phylum Streptophyta; class Magnoliopsida; order Lamiales; family Oleaceae; genus Olea; species Olea europaea. Next base: position 275,582 of record NW_019263736.1, on the reverse strand, counting down.
GACTAGCAATTCGCAAAAAAGATCAAACCTGAAGTTATCGTGAAATTAAAATCCACTTTTCATTGGCTCGATTCCAATCGATTTGGACTAGAAATTCGCCAAAAACGAACAAACCCGAAGTTATCGTGAAATAAAAAATCACTTTTCGTTAGCTCTATTCCAAATGAATTAGACCAGAAGTTCGCCAAAAATGAACAAGCCCAAAGTTATCATGAAATCAAAATCAACTTTTCATTAGCTCGATTCCAATCGATTTAGACTAGTAATTCGCCAAAAACGATCAAACCCGAAGTTATCATGAAACGAAAAACCACTTTTCTTTGGCTCGAGTCCAATTAAATTAGACTAGCAATTCGCCATAAAGGAACAAGCCCAAAGTTAACATGAAATCAAAAGCCACTTTTAGTTGGCTCGATTCTAATTGATTTACACTTGCAATTCGCCAAAAACGAACAAGCCCAAAGTTATCATGAAATGAAAAACCACTTTTCTTTAGCTCGATTCTAATTGACTTAGACTAGCAATTCGCCAAAAACAAACAAACCCGAAGTTATCATGAAATCAAAAAGCCACTTTTCATCGGCTCGATTCCAATCGAATTGGACAAGCAGTTTGCCAAAAACGAACAAACCTGAAGTTATCACGAAATGAAAAACCCCTTTTCATTGCCTCGATTCCAATCGAATTAGACTAGCAGTTTGCCAAAAACGAACAAACCCGAAGTTGTCATGAAATGAAAAACCACTTTTTCTTGGCTCGATACCGATTGAATTAGACTAGCAATTCGCCAAAAACGAACAAACCGAAAATTAACATGAAATCAAAAACCACTTTTCATTAGCTCGATTCTAATCGAATTAGACTAGCAATTAGCGCCAAAATGAACAAACCCGAAGTTATCATGAAATGAAAAACAACATTTCTTTGTCTCGACTGCAATCGAATTAAACTAGTAATTCGCCAAAAATGAACAAACCCAAAGTTATCATGAAATCAAAAGCCACTTTTCATTGGCTCGATTCGAGTTGAATTTGACTAGCTATTCGCAAAAAACGAACAAACCCAAAGTTATCATGAAATGAAAAGACACTTTTCGTTGGCTCGATTCCAATCGAATTTGACTAGCAATTCGCCAAAAACAAACAAACCCGAAGTTATCGTGAAATCAAAAGACACATTTCATTGGCTCGATTCCAATCGAATTAGACTAGCAATTCGTCGAAAATGAACAAATTCGATGTTATCATGAAATCGAATACCACTTTTCATTCGCTCAATTCCAATCGAAATATTTCTAGTTTGCCAAAAATGAAAAGACTCGAAGTTATCATGAAATCATCAAAAGCCACTTTTCCTTCGCTCGATTCTAGCCGAATTAGACTCCCAATTCGCCAGAAGTTATCATGAAATTATCAATAGCCACATTTCATTCGATCGATTCCAGTCGAATTAGACTCGCAATTCGCCAAAAACGAACAAATCTGAAGTTATCATGAAATCAGAAGCCACTTTTCATTGGCTCGATTCCCATCGATTTAGACTAGCAATTCGCCAAAAATGAACAAATTCGAAGTTATCGTGAAATCAAAAGCCACTTTTCATTGGCTTGATTTCAATCGATTTACACTAGTAATTCGCCAAAAATGAACAAACCCGAAGTTATCATGAAATGAAAAACCACTTTTCTTTGCCTCGATTCCAATCGAATTAGACTAGCAATTCGCCAAAAACAAACAAACCCGAAGTTATCATGAAATCAAAAGCCACTTTTCATTGGCTCGATTCCAATCTAATTGGACAAGCAGTTCGCCAAAAATGAATAAACCCGAAGTTATCACGAAATGAAAAACCCCTTTTCGTTGGCTCGATTCCAATCGAATTAGACTAGCAGTTTGCCAAAAACGAACAAACCCGAAGTTCTCATGAAATGAAAAACCACTTTTTCTTGGCTTGATACCAATTGAATTAGACTCGCAATTCGCCAAAAGTGAACAAACCCGAAGTTATCATGAAAATCAAAAACCATTCTTCATTAGCTCAATTCTAATCGAATTAGACTAGCAATTAGCGCTAAAATGAACAAACCCGAAGTTATCATGAAATGAAAAATAACATTTCTTTGTCCCGACTGCAATCAAATTAGACTAGCAATTCGCCAAAAATAGACAAACCCAAAGTTATCATGAAATCAAAAGCCACTTTTCTTTGGGTCGATTCCAAATTTATTTGGACTAGCAATTTGCCAAAAACGAACAAACCCGAAGTTATCATGAAATGAAAAACTGCTTTTCTTTTGCTCGATTCCAATCGAATTTGACTAGCAATTCGCCAAAAATGAACAAACACCAAAGTTATCATGAAATCAAAAGCCACTTTTCATTGGCTCGATTTCTATCGATTTACAATAGCAATTCGCCCAAAATGATCAATCCCGAAGTTATCATGGAAACAAAATCCACTTTTCATTGGCTCGATCAATTCGGCAAAAATGAACAAACCCAGTTATCATGAAATGAAAAACAACTTTTCGTTTGCTCGATTCCAATCGAATTAGACTAGCAATTCGCAAAAAAAGGAACAAATCCAAAGTTATCATGAAGTCAAAATCAACTTTTCATTTCCTCAATTCAAATTGATTTATACCAGCAATTCTCCAAAAACGAACAAACCCGAAGTTATCATGAAATGAAAAACCACTTTTCTTTGGCTCGATTCCAATCGAATTAGACTAGCAAATCGTCAAAATCGAACAAACCCGAAGTTCTCATGAAATCAGAAGCCACCTTTCATTGGCCTGATTCCAATCGACTTAGACTAGCAATTCGCCAAAAAGAACAAAATCGAAGTTATCATGAAATCAAAAGCCACGTTTGATTGGCTCGATTTCAATCGAATTGGACTAGCAATTCGCTAAAAATGAACGAACCTGAAAATATCATTACATGAAAAACCACTTTTCATTGGCTCAATTCCAATCGAATTGGACTAGCAATTCGCCAGAAACGAACAAACCGAAGTTATCATGAAATGAAAAACCACTTTTCTTTGGCTCGATTCCAATCGAACTAGACTAGCATTCGCCAAAATTGAACAAACCCGAAGTTATCATGAAATCAAAAACCTTACTTTATTGGCTCGATTTCAGTCGAAATAGACTAGCAATTCGCTAAAAATGAACCAACCCGAAAATATCATTACATGAAAAACCACTTTTCATTGGCTTGATTCCAATTGATTTAGACTAGCAATTCGCCAAAAAGAACAAAACCGAAGTTATCATGAAATCAAAAGCCACTTTTGATTGGCTCGATTTCAATCGAATTGGACTAGCAAATTGCTAAAAACGAACCAACTCGAAAATATCATTACATGAAAAACCACTTTTCATTGGCTCGATTCCAATCGAATTTGACTAGCAATTCGCCAGAAACGAACAAACCGAAGTTATCATGAAATGAAAAACCACTTTTCTTTGGCTCGATTCCAATCGAATTAGACTAGCAATTCGTCAATACCAAACAAACACGAAGTTATCATGAAATCAGAAGCCACTTTTCATTGGCTTGATTCCAATTGATTTAGACTAGCAATTCGCCAAAAAGAACAAAACCGAAGTTATCATGAAATCAAAAGCCACTTTTGATTGGCTCGATTTCAATCGAATTGGACTAGCAAATCGCTAAAAACGAACCAACTCGAAAATATCATTACATGAAAAACCACTTTTCATTGGCTCGATTCCAATCAAATTTGACTAGCAATTCACCAGAAATGAACAAACCCAAGTTATCATGAAATGAAAAACCACTTTTCATTGGCTCGATTCCAATCGAATTACACTAGCAATTCACCAAAGACGAACAAATCCGAAATTATCATGAAATCGAAAGCCACTTTTCATTCGCTCGATTCCAATCGAATTGGACTAGCGATTCGCCAAAAACACACAAACCCGAAGTTATCAAGAAATCAGACGCCACTTTTCATTGGCTCGATTCCCATCGCTTTAGACTAACAATTCGCCAAAAAATGAACAAATTCGGAGTTATCGTGAAATCAAAAGCCACTTTTCATTGGCTCGATTTCAATCGATTTACACTAGTGATTCGCTAAAAATGAACGAACCCGAAGTTATCATGAAATGAAAAACCACTTTTCTTTGCCACGATTCCAATCGACTTAGACTAGCAATTCGCCAAAAACAAACAAACCCGAAGTTATCATGAAATCGAAAGCCACTTTTCATTGGCTCGATTCCAATCGAATTGGACAAGCAGTTCGCCAAAAACGAACAAACCCGAAGTTATCACGAAATGAAAAACCCCTTTTCATTGGCTCGATTCCAATCGAATTAGACTAGCAGTATGCCAAAAACGAACAAACCCGAAGTTCTCATGAAATGAAAAATCACTTTTTCTTGGCTTGATACCAATTGAATTAGACTCACAATTCGCCAAAAGCGAACAAACCGGAAGTTATCATGAAATCAAAAACCATTCTTCATTAGCTCAATTCTAATCGAATTAGACTAGCAATTAGCGCTAAAATGAACAAACCCGAAGTTATCATGAAATGAAAAACAACATTTCTTTGTCTCGATTGCAATCGAATTAGACTAGCAATTCGCCAAAAACAGACAAACCCAAAGTTATCATGCAATCAAAAGCAACTTTTCTTTGGCTCGATTCCAAGTGATTTAGACTAGCAATTTGCCATAAACGAACATACCCGAAGTTATCATGAAATGAAAAACTACTTTTCTTTGGCTCGATTCCAATCGAATTAGACTAGCAATTCGCCATAGACGAACAAACACCAAAGTTATCATGAAATCAAAGGCCACTTTTCATTGGCTCGATTTCTATCGATTTACAATAGCAACTCGCCCGAAACGATCAAACCCGAAGTTATCATGGAATCAAAATCCACTTTTCATTGGCTCGATTCCAATCGAATTGGACTAGAAATTCGGCAAAAATGAACAAACACGAAGTTATCATGAAATGAAAAACCACTTTTCATTGGCTCGATTCCAATCGAATTATACTAGTAATTCGCCAATAACGAACAAACCCAAAGTTATCATGAAATCAAAATCAACTTTTCATTAGCTCGATTCCAATCAATTTAGACTTGCAATTCACTAAAAATGAACAAACCCAAGGTTATCATGAAATGAAAAACCACAGTTCTTTGGCTCGATTCCAATCGAGTTGGACTAGCAATTCGCCAAAAACGAACAAACCCGAAGTTATCATAAAATAAAAAACCACTTTTCATTGGCTTGATTCCATTAGAATTAGACTAGCAATTTGCAAAAAATGAACAAACCCGAAGTTATCATGAAATCAAAATAAACTTTTCTTTAGCTCGATTCCAATCGAATTGGACTAGCAACTCGCAAAAAAGATCAAACCCGAAGTTATCGTGAAATTAAAATCCACTTTTCATTGGCTCGATTCCAATCGATTTGGAGTAGAAATTCGCCAAAAATGAACAAACCCGAAGTTATCGTGAAATAAAAAATCACTTTTCGTTGGCTCTATTCCAAACGAATTAGACTAGAAATTCGCCAAAAACGAACAAACCCAAAGTTATCATGAAATCAAAATCAACTTTTCTTTAGCTCGATTCCAATCGATTTAGACTTGCAATTCGCCAAAAACGAACAAACCCGAAGTTATCGTGAAATGAAAGACCACTTTTCTTTTGCTCGATTCCAATTAAATTAGACTAGCACTTCGCCATAAAGGAACAAACCCAAAGTTATCATGAAATCAAAAGCCACTTTTAGTTGGCTCGATTCTAATCGATTTACACTTGCAATTCGCCAAAAACGAACAAGCCTGAAGTTATCATGAAATGAAAAACCACTTTTTTTTGGCTCGATTCTAATTGACTTAGACTAGCAATTCGCCAAAAACAAACAAACCCGAAGTTATCATGAAATCAAAAGCCACTTTTCATTGGCTCGATTCCAATCGAATTGGACAAGCAGTTCGCCAAAAACGAACAAGCCCGAAGTTATCATGAAATGAAAAACCACTTTTCTTTGACTCGATTCTAATTTACTTAGACTAGCAATTCCCCAAAAACAAACAGACCCGAAGTTATCATGAAATCAAAAGCCACTTTTCATTGGCTCGATTCCAATCGAATTGGACAAGCAGTTCGTCAAAAATGAACAAACCTGAAGTTATCACGAAATGGAAAACCCCTTTTTATTGGCTCGATTCCAATCGAATTGGACTAGCAGTTTGCCAAAAATGAACAAACCCGAAGTTATCATGAAATGAAAAACCACTTTTTCTTTGCTCGATACCAGATGAATTAGACTACCAATTCGCCAAAAACGAACAAACCCAAAGTTAACATGAATTCAAAAACCCGAAGTTATCATGAAATGAAAAACCACTTTTCTTTGGCTCGATTCTAATTGACTTAGACTAGCAATTCCCCAAAAATAAACAAACCCAAAGTTATCATGAAATCAAAAGCAACTTTTCATTGGCTCGATTCCAATCTAATTGGACTAGCAATTCGCCAAAAAGGAACAAACCCGAAGTTATCACGAAATGGAAAACCCCTTTTCATTGTTTCGATTCCAATCGAATTAGACTAGCAATTCGCCAAAAATGAACAAATCCAAAGTTATCATGAAATCAAAAGCCACTTTTCATTTGCTCTATTCCAATCGAATTGGACTAGCAATTCGCCATAAACGAACAAACCCAAAGTTATCATGAAATCAAAAGCCACTTTTAGTTGGCTCGATTCCAATCGATTTACACTAGCAATTCGCCAAAAAGAACAAACCCGAAGTTATCATGAAATGAAAAACCACTGTTCTTTGGCTCGATTCTGATCGAATTGGACTAGCAATTCCCAAAAATGATCAAACCCGAAGTTATCATAAAATAAAAAACCACTTTTCATTGGCTTGATCCGAATAGAATTAGACTAGCAATTCGCCGAAAATGAACCAACCCGAAGTTATCATGAAATGAAAAACCCCTTTTTATTGGCTCGATTCCTATGGAATTAGACTAGCAATTCACCAAAAATGATCAAACCCAAAGTTATCATGAAATCAAAATCCACTTTTCAATGGTTCAATTCACTCGAATTAGACTAGCAATTCGCAAAAAATGAACAAACACAAAGTTATCATGAAATGAAAAACCACTTTTCTGTGGCTCGATTCCAATCGAATTAGACTAGCAATTCGTCAAAACTGAACAAACCCGAAGTTATCATGAAATCAGAAGCCACTTTTCATTGGCTTGATTCCAATCGATCTAGACTAGCAATTTGCCAAAAAGAACAAAACCGAAGTTATCATGAAATCAAAAGCCACTTTTGATTGGCTCGATTTCAATCGAATTGGACTAGCAATTCGCTAAAAACGAAACAACCCGAAATTAACATTACATGAAAAACCACTTTTCTTTGGCTCGATTCCAATCGAATCGGACTAGCAATTCGACAGAAACGAACAAACTGAAGTTATCATGAAATGAAAAATCACTTTTCTTCGGCTCGATTCCAATCGAATTAGATTAGCAATTCGCCAAAGGCGAACAAACCCGAAGTTATCATGAAATCGAAAGTCACTTTTCATTGGCTCGATTCCAATCGAATCGGGCTAGCAATTCGCCAAAAATAAGCTAACCCGATGTTATCATGAAATCACAAGCCACTTTTCATTGGCTCGATTCCCATCGATTTAGACTAGCAATTCGCCAAAAATGAACAAATTCGAAGTTATCGTGAAATCAAAAGCCACTTTTCATTGGCTCGATTTCAATCGATTTACACTAGTAATTCGCCAAAAATGAACAAACCCGAAGTTATCATGAAATGAAAACCACTTTTCCTTGCCGCGATTCCAATCGAATTAGACTAGCAATTCGCCAAAAATGAATAAACCCGAAGTTTTCATGAAATCAAAAGGCCCTTTTCATTGGCTCTATTCCAATCGAATTGGACTAGCAATTCGCCAAATACGAACAAACCCTAAGTTATCAGGAAATGAAAAACCCCTTTTCATTGGCTCGATTCCAATCGAATTAGACTAGAGTTCGTTAAAAATGAACAAACTTGAAGTTATCATGAAATGAAAAACCACTTTTCATCGACTCGATTCCAATCGATTTAGACTAGCATTTCGCCAAAAACGAATAAACCCGAAGTTATCATGAGATGAAAAACCACTTTTCTTTGGCTCGATTCCAATTAAATTAGACTAGCAATTCGCCATAAAGGAACAAGCCCAAAGTTATCATGAAATCAAAAGCCACTTTTAGTTGGCTCGATTCTAATCGATTTACACTAGCAATACGCCAAAAACGAACAAGCCCGAAGTTTTCATGAAATGAAAAACCACTTTTCTTTGGCTCGATTCTAATTGACTTAGACGAGCAATTCCCCAAAACCAAACAAATCCAAAGTTATCATGAAATCAAAAGCCACTTTTCATTGGCTCGATTCCAATCTAATTGGACTAGCAATTCGCCAAAAAGGAACAAACCCGAAGTTATCACGAAATGGAAAACCCCTTTTCATTGTTTCGATTCCAATCGAATTAGACTAGCAATTCGCCAAAAATGAACAAATCCAAAGTTATCATGAAATCAAAAGCCACTTTTCATTGGCTCCATTCCAATCGAATTGGACTAGCAATTCGCCATAAAGGAACAAACCCAAAGTTATCATGAAATCAAAAGCCACTTTTAGTTAGCTCGATTCCAATCGATTTACACTAGCAATTCCCCAAAAATGAACAAACCCGAAGTTATCATGAAATGAAAAATCACTATTCTTTGGCTCGATTCTAATCGAATTGGACAAGCAATTCGTCAAAACGAACAACCCGAAGTTATCATGAAGTAAAAAACTACTTTTCATTGGCTGGATTCGAATAGAATTAGACTAGCACTTCGCCAAAAACGAACCAACCCGAAGTTATCATGAAATGAAAAACCCCTTTTTATTGGTTCGACTCCAATAGAATTAGACTAGCATTCACCAAAAATGATCAAACCCGAAGTTATCATGAAATCAAAATCAACTTTTCAATGGCTCGATTCCAATCGAATTAGACTAGCAATTCGCAAAAAATGAACTGACACGAAGTTATCGTGAAATGAAAAACCACTTTTCGTTGGCTCGATTCCAATCGAATTAGACTAGCAATTTGCAAAAAAAAGGAACAAACCTGAAGTTATGATGAAGTCAAAATCAACTTTTCATTAGCTCAATTCCAATTGATTTATACCAGTAATTCACCAAAAACGAACAAACCCGAAGTTATCGTGAAATGAAAAACCACTTTTCTTTGGCTCGATTCCAATCGACTTAGACTAGCAATTCGTCAAAATCGAACAAACCCGAAGTTATCATGAAATTAGAAGCCACTTTTCATTGGCTTGATTCCAATCAATTTAGACTAGCAATTCGCCAAAAAGAACAAACACGAAGTTATCATGAAATCAAAAGCCACTTTTGATTGGCTAGATTTCAATCGAATTGTGCAAGCAATTCTCTAAAAACGAACAAACCCGAAGTTATCATAAAATACAAACCACTTTTCATTGGCTTGATTCCAGTCCAATTAATTAGACTAGCAATTCGCAAAAAATGAACAAACCCGAAGTTATCATGAAATCAAAATCAACTTTTCGTTAGCTCGATTCCAATCGAATTGGACTAGCAATTCTCAAAAACGATCAAACCCGAAGTTATCATGAAATTAAAGTCCACTTTTCATTGGCTCGATCCCAATCGATTTGGACTAGAAATTCGCCAAAAACGAACAAACCCGAAGTTATCTTGAAATAAAAAATCACTTTTCGTTGGCTCTATTCCAATTAAATTGGACTAGCAATTCGCCATAAAGGAACAAACCCAAAGTTATCATGAAATCAAAAGCCACTTTTAGTTGGCTCGATTCTAATCGATTTACACTAGCAATTCGCCAAAAACGAACAAGCCCAAAGTTATCATGAAATGAAAAACCACTTTTCTTTGGCTCGATTCTAATTGACTTAGACTAGCAATTCGTCAAAAACAAACAAACCCGAAGTTATCATGAAATCAAAAGCCACTTTTCGTTGGCTCGATTCCAAACGAATTGGACAAGCAGTTCGCCAAAAACGAACAAACCTGAAGTTATCACGAAATGAAAAACCCCTTTTCACTGGCTCGATTCCAATCAAATTAGACTAGCAGTTTGCCAAAAACAAACAAACCCGAAGTTATCATGAAATGAAAAACCACTTTTTCGTGGCTCGATACCAGATGAATTAGACTAGCAATTCCCCAAAAACGAACAAACCCGAAGTCAACATGAAATCAAAAACCCGAAGTTATCATGAAATGAAAAACCACTTTTCTTTGGCTCGATTCTAATCGACTTAGACTAGCAATTCCCCAAAAACAAACAAACCCAAAGTTATCATGAAATCAAAAGGCACTTTTCATTGGCTCAATTCCAATCTAATTGGACTAGCAATTCGCCGAAAATGAACAAACCCGAAGTTATCACGAAATGGAAAACCCCTTTTCATTGTTTCGATTCTAATCGAATTAGACTAGCAATTCGCCAAAAATGAACAAATCCAAAGTTATCATGAAATCAAAAGCCACTTTTCATTTGCTCTATTCCAATCGAATTGGACTAGCAATTCTCCATAAAGGAACAAACCCAAAGTTATCGTGAAATCAAAAGACACTTTTAGTTGGCTCGATTCCGATCGATTTACACTAGCAATTTGCCAAAAAGAACAAACCCGAAGTTATCGTGAAACGAAAAACCACTGTTCTTTGGCTCGATTCTAATCGAATTGGACTAGCAATTCCCAAAAATGAACAAACTCGAAGTTATCATAAAATAAAAAACCACTTTTCATTGGCTTGATTCGAATAGAATTAGACTACCAATTCGCCAAAAATGAACCAACCCGAAGTTATCATGAAATGAAAAACCCCTTTTTATTGGCTCGATTCCTATGGAATTAGACTAGCAATTCACCAAAAATGATCAAACCCGAAGTTATCATGAAATCAAAATCCACTTTTCAATGGCTCGATTCACTCGAATTAGACTAGCAATTCGCAAAAAATGAACAAACACGAAGTTATCATGAAATGAAAAACCACTTTTCTCTGGCTCGATTCAAATCGAATTAGACTAGCAATTCGCCAAAACTGACCAAACCGAAGTTATCATGAAATCAGAAGCCACTTTTAATTGGCTTGATTCCAATCGATCTAGACTAGCAATTTTTCAAAAAGAACAAAACCGAAGTTATCATGAAATCAAAAGCCACTTTTGATTGGCTCGATTTCAATCAAATTGGACTAGCAATTCGCTAAAAACGAACCAACCCAAAATTATCATTACATGAAAACCCACTTTTCATTGGCTCAATTCCAATCGAATTGGACAAGCAATTCGACAGAAACGAATAAACTGAAGTTATCATGAAATGAAAAACCACTTTTCTTTGGCTCGATTCCAATCGAATTAGACTAGCAATTCGCCAAAGGCGAACAAACCCGAAGTTATCATGAAATCAAAAGTCACTTTTCATTGGCTCGATTCCAATCGAATCGGGCTAGCAATTCGCCAAAAACAAACTAACCCGATGTTATCATGAAATCAGAAGCCACTTTTCATTGGCTCGATTCCCATCGATTTAGACTAGCAATTTGCCAAAAATGAACAAATTCGAAGTTATCGTGAAATCAAAAGCCACTTTTCATTGGCTCGATTTCAATCGAATTAGATAGCAATTCGCCAAAAATGAACAAATTCGAAGTTATCGTGAAATCAAAAGCCACTTTTCATTGGCTCGATTTCAATCGATTTACACTAGTAATTCACCAAAAATGAACACCCTAAGTTATCATGAAATGAAAACCACTTTTCCTTGCCACGATTCCAATCGAATTAGACTAGCAATTCCACAAAAGTGAATAAACCCGAAGTTTTCATGAAATCAAAACGCCCTTTTCATTGGCTCTATTCAAATCGAATTGGACTAGCAATTCGCCAAATATGAACAAACCCGAAGTTATCACGAAATGAAAAACCCCTTTTCATTGGCTCGATTCCAATAGAATTAGACTAGCAGTTGGCTAAAAACGAACAAACTTGAAGTTGTCATGAAATGAAAAACCACTTTTCATTGGCTCGATTCCAATCGATTTTGACTAGCATTTCGCCAAAAACGAACAAACCCGAAGTTATCATGAAATGAAAAACCACTTTTCATTGGCTCGATTCCAATCGATTTTGACTAGCAATTCGCCAAAAACGAACAAACCCTAAGTTATCATGAAATGAAAAACCACTTTTCGTTGGCTCGATTCCAATCGATTTAGACTAGCAATTCACCAAAAACGAATAAACTCGAAGTTATCATGAAATGAAAAACTACTTTTCTTTGGCTCAATTCCAATCGAATTAGACTAGCAATTCGCCAAAAATGAACAAACACCAAAGTTATCATGAAATCAAAAGCCAATTTTCGTTGGCTCGATTTCAATTTATTTACAATAGCAATTTGCCAAAAACGAACAAACCCGAAGTTATCATGAAATGAAAAACCACCTTTCTTTGGTCGATTCCAATCGAATTAGACTAGCAATTCGCAAAAAATGAACAAAGCCTAAGTCATCATGAAATCAAAAGCCACTTTTCATTAGCTCGATTCCAATCGAATTGGAGCAGCAATTCCCCAAAAATGACCAAACCCAAAGTTATCATGAAATCAAAATCCACTTTTCATTGGCTCGATTCCTATCGATTTAGACTAGCAATTCGCCAAAAATGAACAAACCCGAAGTTATGATGAAATGAAAACCCGCTTTTCTTTGGCCCGATTCCAATCGATTTATACTAACAATTCATCGAAAACGAACAAACCCGAAGTTATCATGAAATGGAAAACCACTTTTCATTGGCTCGATTCCAATTGAATTAGATAGCAATCCGCCAAAAACTAACAGACCCGAAGTTATCATGAAATCAAAACCCACATTTCATTGGCTCGATTTCAATCGATTTACACTAGCAATTGGTCAAAAACGAACAAACCCGAAGTTATCATGAAATGAAAAGCCACTTTTCACTTGCTCGATTCCAATCGAATTGGAGTAGCAATTCGCCAAAAATGAACAAACCCGAAGTTATCATGAAATCAAAATCCACTTTTCATTGGCTCGATTCCTATAGATTTAGACTAGCAATTTGCCATAAATGAACAAATTCGAAGTTACTGTGAAATCAAAAACCACTTTTCATTAGCTCGATACCAATCGAATTAGATAGCAATTCGCCAAAAATGACCAAACCCAAAGTTATCATGAAATCAAAATCCACTTTTCATTGGCTCGATTCCTATCGATTTAGACTAGCAATTCGCTAAAAATGAACAAATCCGATGTTATCGTGAAATCAAAAATCACTTTTCATTAGCTCGATACCAATCGAATTAGACGAGCAATTCGCCAAAAATAAACAAATTCGAAGTTATCATGAAATGAAAAACCGCTTTTCTTTGGCCCGATTCCAATCGATTTAGACTAGCAATTCGTCGAAAATGAACAAACCCGAAGTTATCATGAAATGAAAAACCACTTTTCTTATGCTGGATTCCAATCGAATTAGATAGCAATTCGCCAAAAACAAGCAAACCCGAAGTTATCATGAAATTAAAAGCCACTTTTCATTGGCTCGATTTCAATCGATTTACATTTGCAATTGGCCAAAAACGAGCAAACCCGAAGTTTTCATGAAATGAAAAGCCACTTTTTATTGGCTCGATTCCAATCGAATTGGAGTAGCAATTCGCCAAAAATGAACAAATCCGAAGTTATAGTGAAATCAAAAACCACTTTTCGTTAGCTCAATACCAATCGAATTAGATTAGCAATTCGCCAAGAATGAACAAACCCAAAATTATCATGAAATGAAAAATTGCTTTTCGTTGGCCCGATTCCAATCGATTTAGACTAGCAATTCGTCAAAAACGAACAAATTCGAAGTTATCATGAAATGAAAAACCACTTTTCTTTGGCTCGATTCCAATCGAATTAGATAGCAATTCGCCAAAAACAAACAAACCTGAAGTTCTCATGAAATCAAAAGCCACTTTTCATTGGCTCGATTTCAATCGATTTACACTAGTAATTGGCCAAAAACGAACAAACCCGAAGTTATCATGAAATGAAAAGCCACTTTTCATTGGCTCGATTCCAATCAAATTGGAGTAGCAATTCGCCAAAAACGACTAAATATGAAGTTATCGTGAAATCAAAAACTACTTTTCATTAGCTCAATACCAATCGAATTAGATGAGCAATTCGCCAAAAATGAACAAACCCAAAGTTCTCATAAAATGAAAAATCACTCTTCTTTGGCTCGATTCCTATCGATTTAGACCAGCGATTCGTCGAAAACGAACAAACCCGAAGTTATCATGAAATAAAAAACCACTTTTCTTTAGCTCGATTCCAATCGAATTAGATAGCAATTTGCCAAAAACAAACAAACCCGAAGTTATCATGAAATTAAAAGCCACTTTTCATTGGCTCGATTTCAATCGATTTACACTAGCAATTCGCCAAAAATGAACAAACACGAAGTTATCATGAAATGAAAAGCCACTTTTCATTGGCTCGATTCCAATCGAATTGGAGTAGTAATTCGTCAAAAATGAACAAACTCGAAAATATCATGAAATCAAAATCCACTTTTCATTGGCTCGATTCCTGTAGATTTAGACTAGCAATTTGCCAAAAATGAACAAATTCGAAGTATCATGAAATCAAAAGCCACCTTTCATTAGCTCGATACGAATCGAATTAGACGAGCAATTCGCCAAAAATGAGCAAACCCGAAGTTATCATGAAATGAAAAACCACTTTTCTTTGGCCCGATTCCAATAGATTTAGACTAGCAATTCGTCGAAATAGAACAAACCCGAAGTTATCATGAAATGAAAAACCACTTTTCTTTGGCTCGATTCCAATCGAATTAGATAGCAATTCGCCAAAAACAAACAAACCCGAAGTTATCATAAAATCAAAAGTCACTTGTCACTTGCTCGATTCCAATTGATTTAGACTAGAAATTCGCCAAAAACGAACAGACAGAAGTTATCGTGAAATGAAAAACCACTTTTCTTTGGCTCGATTCCAATCGAATTAGACTAGCAATTCGTCAAAAATGAACGAACCCGAAGTTATCATGAAATGAAAAACCACTTTTCTTTGGCTCAATTCCAATCGAACTAGACTACTAATTCGCCAAAAACGAACAAACACAAAGTTATCATGAAATCTAAAGCCTCTTTTTATTGGCTCGATGTCAATCAATTTACACTAGCAATTCACCAAAAATGAACAAACCCGAAGTTATCGTGAAGTGAAAAACCACTTTTCTTTGCCTCGATTCCAATCGAATTGGACTAGCAATTCGCAAAAAATGAATAAACCCAAAGTTATCATGAAATCAAAAGCCACTTTCCATTGACTCGATTCGAATCGAATTGGACTAGAATTTTGCCAAGTACGAACAAACCCGAAGTTATCACGAAATGAGAAACCCCTTTTCATTGACTTGATTCCAATCGAATTAGACTAGCAGTACGCCAAAAACGAACAAACCCAATGTTATCGTGAAATGAAAAACCACTTTTCTTTGGCTCGATTCCAATCGAATTAGATAGCAATTCGCAAAAAACAAACAAACTCGAAGTTATCATAAAATCAAAAGCCACTTGTCACTTGCTCGATTCCAATTGATTTAGACTAGCAATTCGCCAAAAACGAACAAACCGAAGTTATCGTGAAATGAAAAACCACTTTTCTTTGGCTCGATTCCAATCGAGTTAGACTAGCAATTCGTCAAAAATGAACGAACCCGAAGTTATCATGAAATGAAAAATCACTTTTCTTTGGCTCGATTCCAATCGAACTAGACTACCAATTCGCCAAAAATGAACAAACACAATGTTATCATGAAATTAGAAGCCTCTTTTCATTGGCTCGATGTCAATCAACTTACACTAGCAATTCGTCAAAAATGAACAAACCCGAACTATCGTGAAGTGAAAAACCACTTTTCTTTGCCTCGATTCCAATCGAATTGGACTAGCAATTCGCAAAAAATGAATAAACCCGAAGTTATCATGAAATCAAAAGCCACTTTTCATTGACTCGATTCGAATCCAATTGGACTAGAATTTCGCCAAATACGAACAAACCCGAAGTTATAACGAAATGAGTAACCCCTTTTCATTGGCTTGATTCCAATCGAATTAGACTAGTAGTACGCCAAAAACGAACAAACCCAAAGTTATCGTGAAATGAAAAACCACTTTTCATTGGCTCGATTCCAATCGATTTAGACTAGCACTTCGCCAAAAACAAACAAACCCGAATTTATCATGAAATGTAAAAGCACTTTTCATTGGCTTGATTCCAATCGATTTAGACTAGCAATTCGCCGAAAACGAACAAACCCGAAGTTAATATGAAATGAAAAACCACTTTTGATTGGCTCGATTTCGATCGATTCAGACTACCAATTCGCCAAAAATGAACAAACCCGAAGTTATCATGAAATCAAAAGCCGTTTTTCATTAGCTCGATACCAATCAAACTAGACGAGCAATTCGCCAAAAATGAAAAAACCCGAAGTTATCATGAAATGAAAACCACTTTTCTTTGGCCCGATTCCAATCGATTTAGACTAGCAATTCGTCGAAAATGAACAAACCTGAAGTTATCATGAAATCAAAACCATTTTTCTTTGGCTCGATTCCAATCGAATTAGATAGCAATTCACCAAAAACAAACAAACCCGAAGTTATCATGAAATCAAAAGCCACTTTTCATTGACTCGATTTCAATCGTTTAACACTAGCAATTCACCAAAAACGAACAAACCCGAAGTTATCAAGAAATGAAAAGCCACTTTTCATTGGCTCGATTGCAATCGAATTGGAGTAGCAATTCGCCAAAAATGAACAAATCCGAAGTTATCATGAAATCAAAATCCACTTTTCATTGGCTCGATTCCTGTAGGTTTACATTAGCAATTCGCCAAAAATGAACAAATCCGAAGTTATCGTGAAATCAAAAACCACTTTTCATTAGCTCGATACCAATCGTATAGACGAGCAATTCGCCAAAAATGAACAAACACGAAGTTATCATGAAATGAAAAATCGCTTTTCTTTGGCACGATTCGAATCAATTTAGACTAGCAATTCGTCGAAAATGAACAAACCCGAAGTTATCAGGAAATGAAAAACCACTTTTCTTTGGCTCGATTCCAATCGATTTGGACTAGCACTTCGCCAAAAATGAACAAACCCGAAGTTATCATGAAATGAAAAACCACTTTTCATGGGCTCGATTCCAATCGATTTAGACTAGCAATTCGTCAAAAACGAACAAACTCGAAGTTATCATGAAATGAAAAATCAGTTTTCATTGGCTCGATTCCAATCGATTTAGACTAGCAATTCGGCAAAAATGAATAAACCCAAAGTTATCATGAAATGAAAAACCACTTTTCATTGGCTCGATTCCAATCGATTTAGACTAGCAATTCGTTAAAAACGAACAAACCCGAAATTATCATGAAATGATAAACCACTTTTCATTCGCTCGATTCCAATTGATTTAGACTACCAATTCACCAAAAACGAACAAACCCTAAGTTATCATGAAATGAAAAGCCACTTTTCATTGGCTCGATTCCAATCAAATTGGAGTAGCAATTCGCCAAAAACGAATAAATCCGAAGTTATCGTGAAATCAAAAACTACTTTTCATTAGCTCAATACCAATCAAATTAGATGAGCAATTCGTCAAAAATGAACAAACCCAAAGGTATCATGAAATGAAAAATCACTTTTCTTTGGCCCGATTCCAATCGATTTAGACTAGCGATTCGTCGAAAACGAACAAACCCGAAGTTATTATGAAATAAAAAACCACTTTTCTTTAGCTCGATTCCAATCGAATTAGATAGCAATTTGCCAAAAACAAACAAACCCGAAGTTATCATGAAATTAAAAGCCACTTTTCATTGGCTCGATTTCAATCGATTTACACTAACAATTCGCCAAAAATGAACAAACCCGAAGTTGTCATGAAATGAAAAGCCACTTTTCATTGGCTCGATTCCAATCGAATTGGAGTAGTAATTCGCCAAAAATGAACAAAATCGAAAATATCATGAAATCAAAATCCACTTTTCATTGGCTCGATTCCTGTAGATTTATACTAGCAATTTTCCAAAAATGAACAAATTCGAAGTATCGTAAAATCAAAAACCACCTTTCATTAGCTCGATACGAATCGAATTAGACGAGCAATTCGCCAAAAATGAGCAAACCCGAAGTTATCATGAAATGAAAAACCACTTTCCTTTGGCCCGATTCCAATAGATTTAGACTAGCAATTCGTCGAAATAGAACAAACCCGAAGTCATCATGAAATGAAAAACCACTTTTCTTTGGCTCGATTCCAATCGAATTAGATAGCAATTCGCCAAAAACAAACAAACCCGAAGTTATCATAAAATCAAAAGCCACTTGTCACTTGCTCGATTCCAATTGATTTAGACTAGCAATTCGCCAAAAACGAACAGACCGAAGTTATCGTGAAATGAAAAACCACTTTTCTTTGGCTCGATTCCAATCGAATTAGACTAGCAATTCGTCAAAAATGAACGAACCCGAAGTTATCATTAAATGAAAAACTACTTTTCTTTGGCTCGATTCCAATCCAACTAGACTACCAATTCGCCGAAAACGAACAAACACAAAGTTATCATGAAATCAAAAGCCTCTTTTCATTGGCTCGATGTCAATCAATTTACACTAGCAATTCACCAAAAATGAACAAACTCGAAGTTATCGTGAAGTGAAAAACCACTTTTCTTTGCCTCGATTCCAATCGATTTGGACTAGCAATTCGCAAAAAATGAATAAACCCGAAGTTATCATGAAATCAAAAGCCACTTTCCATTGACTCGATTCGAATCAAATTGGACTAGAATTTTGCCAAATACGAACAAACCCGAAGTTATCACGAAATGAGAAACCCCTTTTCATTGACTTGATTCCAATCGATTTAGACTAGCAGTACGCTAAAAATGAACAAACCCAAAGTTATCGTGAAATGAAAAACCACTTTTCTTTAGCTCGATTCCAATCGAATTAGATAGTAATTCGCAAAAAACAAACAAACTCGAAGTTATCATAAAATCAAAAGCCACTTGTCACTTGCTCGATTCCAATTGATTTAGACTAGCAATTCGCCAAAAACGAACAGACCGAAGTTATTGTGAAATGAAAAACCACTTTTCTTTGGCTCGATTCCAATCGAGTTAGACTAGCAATTCGTCAAAAATGAACGAACCCAAAGTTATCATGAAATGAAAAACCACCTTTCTTTGGCTCGATTCCAATCGAACTAGACTACCAATTCGCCAAAAATGAACAAACACAATGTTATCATGAAATCAAAAGCCTCTTTTCATTGGCTCGATGTCAATCAATTTACACTAGCAATTCACCAAAAATGAACAAACCCGAAGTTATCGTGAAGTGAAAAACCACTTTTCTTTGCCTCGATTCCAATCGAATTGGACTAGCAATTCGCAAAAAATGAATAAACCCGAAGTTATCATGAAATCAAAAGCCACTTTTCATTGACTCGATTCGAATCGAATTGGACTAGAATTTCGCCAAATACGAACAAACCCGAAGTTATCACGAAATGAGAAACCCCTTTTCATTGGCTTGATTCCAATCGAATTAGACTAGTAGTACGCCAAAAACGAACAAACCCAAAGTTATCGTGAAATGAAAAACCACTTTTCATTGGCTCGATTCCAATCGATTTAGACTAGCACTTCGCCAAAAACGAACAAACCCGAATTTATCATGAAATGTAAAAGCACTTTTCATTGGCTTGATTCCAATCGATTTAGACTAGCAATTCGCCGAAAACGAACAAACCCGAAGTTAATATGAAATGAAAAACCACTTTTGATTGGCTCGATTTCGATTGATTTAGACTACCAATTCGCCAAAAATGAACAAACCCGAAGTTATCATGAAATCAAAAGCCGTTTTTCATTAGCTCGATACCAATCAAACTAGACGAGCAATTCGCCAAAAATGAAAAAACCCAAAGTTATCATGAAATGAAAACCACTTTTCTTTGGCCCGATTCCAATCGATTTAGACAAGCAATTCGTCGAAAACGAACAAACCTGAAGTTATCAGGAAATCAAAAACCATTTTTCTTTGGCTCGATTCCAATCGAATTAGATAGCAATTCACCAAAAACAAACAAACCCGAAGTTATCATGAAATCAAAAGCCACTTTTCATTGACTCGATTTCAATCGTTTAACACTAGCAATTCGCCAAAAACGAACAAACCCGAAGTTATCAAGAAATGAAAAGCCACTTTTCATTGGCTCGATTGCAATCGAATTGGAGTAGCAATTCGCCAAAAATGAACAAATCCGAAGTTATCATGAAATCAAAATCCACTTTTCATTGGCTAGATTCCTGTAGGTTTACATTAGCAATTCGCCAAAAATGAACAAATTCGAAGTTATCGTGAAATCAAAAACCACTTTTAATTACCTAGATACCAATCGTATAGACGAGCAATTCGCCAAAAATGAACAAACAGACGTTATCATGAAATGAAAAATCGCTTTTCTTTGGCACGATTCGAATCAATTTAGGCTAGCAATTCGTCGAAAATGAACAAACCCGAAGTTATCATGAAATGAAAAAACCACTTTTCTTTGGCTCGATTCCAATCGAATTAGACTAGCAATTCACCCAAAACGAACAAACCCGTAGTTATCATGAAATCAAAAGCCACTTTTCATTGGCTCAATTTCAATCATAATAGACTAGCAATTCGCCAAAACAAACAAACCCAAAGTTATCAAGAAATGAAAAGCCACTTTTCATTGGCTCGATTTCAATTTATTTACACTAGCTATTCGCCAAAAATGAACAAAGCCGAAGTTATCATGAAATGAAAAACCCCTTTTCTTTGGCTCGATTCCAATCGAATTAAACTAGCAATTCGCCCAAAATGAACAAGCTCGAAGTTATCATGAAATTAAAAACCACTTTTCATTAGCTCGATTCCAAGATGAGCAATTCGCCAAAAACGAACAAACCCGAAGTTATCATGAAATCAAAAACCACTTTTCATTGACTTAATTCCAATCATAATAGACTAGCAATTCGCCAAAACGAACAAACCCGAAGTTGTCAAGAATTCAAAAGCCACTTTTCATTGGCTCGATTTCAATCGATTTACACTAGCAATTCGCCAAAAATGAATAAACCCGAAGTTATCATGAAATGAAAAACCACTTTTCTTTAGCTCGATTCCAATCAAATTGGACTAGCAATTCGCCAAAAATGAACATAAAAGTTATCATGAATTCAAAAGCCATTTTTCATTGGCTCTATTTCAATCGGTTTACACTATCAATTTGCTAAAAATGAACAAACCCGAAGTTATCATGAAATGAAAAACCACTTTTTTTTGGCTCAGTTCCAATCGAATAGACTAGCAATTCCCCAAAACGAACAAACTCGAAGTTATCATGAAATTAAAAACCAATTTTCATTAGCTCGATTCCAAGACTAGCAATTCGCCAAAAAAGAACAGACCCGAAGTTATCATGAAATCAAAAACCACTTTTCTTTGGCTCATTTCCAATCGAATTAGATAGCAATTCGTCAAAAACAAACAAACCCGAAGTTATCATGAAATCAAAAGACACTTTTAATTGGCTCGATTCCAATCAAATTGGAGTAGCAATTCGCCAAAAATGAACAAGCCCAAAGTTATCATGAAATCAAAATCCACTTTTCATTGGCTCGATTCCTATCGATCTTGACCAACAATTCGCCAAAAATGAACAAACCCGAAGTTATCGTGAAATTAAAAACCACTTTTCATTCACTCGAATCTAATCGAATTAGACTAGCAATTCGCCAAAAATGAACAAACCCGAAGTTATCATGAAATTAAAAACCACTTTTCATTCGCTCGAATCCAATCGAATTAGACTAGCAATTTGCCAAAAATGAACAAACCCGAAGTTATCGTGAAATTAAAAGCCAGTTTTTGTTGGCTCGATTCCAATCGAATCAGACTAGCAATTCTCCAGAAACGAGCAAATCCGAAGTTATCATGAAATTAAAAACCACTTTTCATTCGCTCGAATCCAATCGAATTAGACTAGAAATTTGCCAAAAACGAACAAACCCTAAGTTATCATGAAATTAAAAGCTAGTTTTCGTTGGCTCTATTCCAGTTGAATTGGATAGCGATTCGCTAAAAATGAACAAACCCGAAGTTATCACGAAATGAAAAACCCCTTTTCATTGGCTCGATCCCAATCGAATTAGACAGCAGTTCGCTAAAAACGAACAAACTTGAAGTTATTATGAAATGTAAAATCACTTTTCTTTGTCTCGATTCCAATCGATTTAGACTAGCAATTTGCCAAAAAACGAACAAACCCGAAGTTATCATGAAATGAAAGACCACTTTTCTTTGCCTCGATTCCAATCGAATTAGACTAGCAATTCGTCAAAAACAAACAAATCCGAAGTTATCGTGAAATCAAAAACCACTTTTCATTAACTCGATTCCAATCAAATTAGACGAGCAATTCTCCAAAAAGGAACAAACCCAAAGTTATCATGAAATGAAAAACCGCTTTTCTTTGGCTCGATTCGAATCAATTTAGACTAGCAATTCGTCGAAAAGGAACAAACCCGAAGTCATCTTGAAATGAAAAACCACTTTTCTTTGGCTCGATTCCAATCGAATTAGACTAGCAATTTGCCAAAAATGAACAAACCCAAAGTTATCATGAAATTAAAAGCCAATTTTCGTCGGCTCGATTCCAATCGATTTAGACTAGCAATTCGCAAAAAATGAAAAAACCCGAAGTTATCATGAAATCAAAAACCACTTTTCATTGGCTCGATTCCAATTGAATTGGACTAGCATTTTGCCATAAACGAACAAACCCGAAGTTATCATGAAATGAAAAACCACTTTTCATTGGCTCGATTCCAATCGAATTAGACTAGAATTTGCCAAAAATGAACAAACCTGAAGTTATCATGATATCAAAATCATCTTTTCATTAGCTCGGTTCCAATCAATTTAGACTAGAAATTCTCGAAAAACGAACAAACCCAAAGTTATCATGGAATGAAAAACCACTTTTACTTGGCTTGATTCCAATCGAATTAGACTAGCAATTCGCCAAAAATGAACAAACCTGAAG
Organism: Olea europaea var. sylvestris; assembly: GCF_002742605.1. Taxonomy (NCBI): domain Eukaryota; kingdom Viridiplantae; phylum Streptophyta; class Magnoliopsida; order Lamiales; family Oleaceae; genus Olea; species Olea europaea. The sequence continues at coordinate 252,203 of NW_019263736.1, read as the reverse complement.
TTGTCATGAAATGAAAAACCACTTTTCTTTGGCTAGATTCCAATCAAATTAGACTAGCAATTCATCAAAAACAAACAAATCCAAAGTTATCGTGAAGTCAAAAACCATTATTCATTAGCTCGATTCCAATCGAATTAGACGAACAATTCTCCAAAAAGGAACAAGCCCAAAGTTATCATGAAATGACAAACCACTTTTCTTTGGCTCGATTCGAATCGATTTCGACTAGCAATTCGTCGAAAACGAACAAACCCAAAGTTATCCTGAAATGAAAAACCACTTTTCTTTGGCTCGATTCCAATCGAATTAGACTAGCAATTCGCTAAAAACGAACAAACCCGAAATTATCATGAAATCAAAAGCCACTTTTCACTTGCTCGATTCCAATCGAATTAGACTAGCAATTTGCCAAAAACGAACAAACCCAAAGTTACCATGAAATTAAAAGCAGTTGTCGTTGGCTCGTTTCCAATCGATTTGGACTAGCAATTCGCAAAAAATGAAAAAACCCGAAGTTATCATGAAATCAAAAGCCACTTTTCATTGGCTCTATTCCAATTGAATTGGACTAGCAATTCGCCATAAACGAACAAACCCGAAGTTATCATGAAATGAAAAACCACTTTTCATTGGCTCGATTCCAATCGAATTAGACTAGAATTCGCCAAAAACGAACAAACTCAAAGTTATCATGAAATCAAAATCATCTTTTCATTAGCTCATTCCAATAGATTTAGACTAGAATTCTCCAAAAATGAAAAAACCCAAAATTATCATGGAATGATAAACCACTTTTCTTTGGCTCGATTCCAATTGAATTAGACTAGCAATTCGCCAAAAATGAACAAACCCAAAGTTATCGTGAAATCAAAAGCCACTTTTCATTGGCTCAATTCCAATCGAATTGGACAAGCAGTTCGTCAAAAAACGAACAAACCCAAAGTTATCAAGAAATCAAAAGCCACTTTTCATTGGCTAGATTCCATTCGATTTAGACTAGCAATTTGCCAAAAATGAACAAATTCGAAGTTATCGTGAAATCAAAAACCACTTTTCATTGGCTCAATTCCAATCGAATTTGACGAGCAATTCGCAAAAAATGAACAAACCCGAAGTTATCATGATATGAAAACCCGCTTTTCCTTCGCTCGATTCCAATCAATTTAGACTAGCAATTTGTCGAAACCGAACAAACCCGAAGTTATCAAGAAATGAAAAACCACTTTTCTTTGGCTATATTCCAATCGAATTGGATAGCAATTCGCCAAAAACGAACAAACCCGAAGTTATCATGAAATCAAAAGCCACTTCTCACTTGCTCGATTCCAATCGATTTAGACTAGCAATTCGCCAAAAACGAACAAACCCAAAGTTATCATGAAATGAAAAACCAGTTTTCATTGGCTCGATTCAATCGATTTAGGCAAGCAATTCGCCAAAAACGAGCAAACCCGAAGTTATCATGAATTGTAAAACCACTTTTCTTTGGCTCGATTCCATTTGAATTAGATAGCAATTCGCCGAAAACGAACAAACCCGAAGTTATCATGAAATCAAAAGCCACTTTTCACTTGCTCGATTCCAATTGATTTAGACTAGCAATTCCCTAAAAATGAACAAACCCGAAGTTATCAAGAAATCAAAAACACATTTCATTTGCTCGATTCCAAATGATTTAGACTAGCAATTCGTCAAAAATGAACAAACCCGAAGTCATCGTGAAATGAAAAGCCACTTTTCTTTGGCTCAATTCCAATCAAATTAGACTAACAATTTTCCAAAAAAAAAGAACCCGAAGTTATCATGAAATCAAAAACCAATTTTCATTTGCCCAATTCCAATCATATTAGACTATCAATTTGCTAAAACGAACAAACACGACGTTATCATGGAATGAAAAACCACTTTTCATTGGCTCAATTCCAATCGAATTAGACTACCAATCCGCTAAAATGAACAAACTCGAAGATATCATGATATCAAAAGCCACTTTTCATTGGCTCGATTACTATCGATTAGACTAGCAATTCGCCAAAAATGAACAAACCTGAAGTTATCATGAAACGAAAAACCACTTTTCTTTAGCTCGATTCCAATCGAATTAGTTTAGCAATTTGTAAAAAATGAACAAACCCGAAGATATCATGAGATGAAAAACCAATTTTCTTTGGCTCGATTCCAATCAAATTAGACCACCAATTCGCCAAAAATGAACGTACTCAAAGTTATCATGAAATCAAAAGCCACTTTTCATTGGCTCGATTTCAATCGATTTACACTAGCAATTCGCCAAAAATGAACGTACTCAAAGTTATCATGAAATCAAAAGCCACTTTTCATTGGCTCGATTTCAATCGATTTACACTAGCAATTCGCCAAAAATGAACAAATTCGAAATTATCAAGAAATCAAAAGCCGCTTTTCACTTTCGATTCCAATCGAATTAAACTAGCAATTGGCCAAAAACGAACAAACCCAAAGTTATCATGAAATCAAAAGCCACTTTTCATTGGCTCGATTCCAATTAAATTAGCTTTCATTACGGTATTTCTGAACAAGTTTGCAATTTGTCAAAAAACGAACAAACCCGAAGTTATCAAGAAATGAAAACCCCCTTTTCAATGCCTCGATTCCAATCGATTTAGACTAGCAATTCACCAAAAATGAACAAACTCGAAGTTATCATGAAGTGAAAAACCACTTTTCATTGCCCCGATTCCAATCGATTTAGACTAGCAATTCGCCAATAACGAACAAACCTAGAGTTATCATGAAATGAAAAACCACTTTTCTTTGGCTCGATTCCAATCGAATTAGATAGCAATTCGCCAAAAATAAACAAACCCGAAGTTATCATGAAATCAAAAGCCACTTTTCACTTGTTCGATTCCAATCAATTTAGACTAGCAATAAATGAACAAACCCGAAGTTATCATGAAACGAAAAACAACTTTTCATTGGCTCGATTCCAATTGATTTAGACTAGGAACTCGCCAAAAATGATCAAACCTGAAGTTATCATTAAATGAAAAACAACTTTTCTTTAGCTCGATTCCAATCGAATTAGACTCGCAATTCGTCAAAAAATGAACAAACCCGAAGTTATCATGAAATGAAAAACAACTTTTCTTTAGCTCGATTCCAATCGAATTAGACTAGCAATTCCAATCGAATTAGACTAGCAATTCGCCAAAAACGAACAAACCCAAAGTTATCGTGAAATCAAAGGCCACTTTTCATTGGCACGATTTTAATCGATTTACACTAGTAATTCGTCAAAAATGAACAAACCTGAAGTTATCATGAAATGAAAAATGACTTTTCTTCGACTCAATTCTGATCGAATTCGACTACCAATTCGCCAAAAATGAACAAACCCAAAGTTATCATGAAATCAAAAGCCACTTTTCATTGGCTCGATTCCAATCGAATTGGACTAGCAATTCACCAAAAATGAACAAACCTGAAGTTATCATGAAATGAAAAACCACTTTTCATTGGCTTGATTCGAAACGAATTAGACTAGCAATTCGACAAAAATGAACAAACATGAAGTTATCATGAAATCAAAATCAACTTTTCATTTGTTCGATTCTAATCAATTTAGGCTAGCAATTCGCCAAAAACAAATAAACTGGAATTTATCATGAAATGAAAAATCACTTTTCTTTGGCTCAATTCCAATCGAATCAGATAAGCATTTCACCAAAAACGAACAAACCCAAAGTTTTCATGAAATCAAAATCCACCTTTCATTAGCTTGATTCCAATAGAATTAGACTAGCAATTCTCGAATAAAAGAACAAACTCGAAGCTATCAAAAAATCAGAAATCACTTTTCATTGGCTCAATTCCAGTCAAATTAGACTAGTAATTCGCCAACAATGAACAAATTCGATGTTATCATGAAATCAAAAAAAACTTTTCATTAGCTGAATTCAAATCGAATTAGACTTCCAATTTGCCAAAACGAACAAACCCGAAGATATTATGAAATCAAAAGCCACTTTTCATTGGCTCGATTCCAATCGATTAAGACTAGCTATTTGCAAAAAACGAACAAACCCGAAGTTATCTTGAAATTAAAAACAACATTTCATTGGCTCGATTCCATTCGAATTAGACTAGCAATTTGCCAAAAACGAACAACCCCAAAGTTATCATGAAATCAAAAGTCACTTTTCATTGGCTCGATTACAATCGATTTACACTAGCAATTCGCAAAAAAATGAACAACCCGAAGTTATCATGAAATGAAAAATCACTTTTCTTTGTCTTGATTCCAATAGAATTAGACTCGCAATTCGCCAAAACCAAACAAATTCGAAGTTATCATGAAATCAAAAGTCACTTTTCATTGGCTGGATTCCAATCGAATTGGACTAGCAATTCACCAAAAATGAACAAACCTGAAGTTATCATGAAATGGAAAACCACTTTTCATTGGCTCGATTCCAATTGAATTGGACTAGCAATTCGTAAAAAACGAACAAATCCGAAGTTATCACGAAATCAAAATAAACTTTTCATTAGTTCGATTCCAATCGATTTAGACTAGCGATTCGCCAAAAACGAAAAAACCTGAAGTTATCATGAAATGAAAAATCACTTTTCTTTGGCTCAATTTCAATCGAATTAGACAAGTAATTTGCCAAAAAAAGAACAAACCCGAAGTTTTCATGAAATCAAAAACCACCTTTCATTAGCTCGATTCTAATCGAATTAGACTAGCAATTCGCGAATAAGGGAACAAACTAGAAGCTATCATAAAATCAGAAATCACTTTTCGTTGGCTCAATTCCAGTCAAATTAGACTAGTAATTCGCCAAAAATGAACAAATTCGATGTTATCATGAAATCAAAAACAACTTTTGATTAGCTGGATTCAAATCGAATTAGACTTCCAATTCGCCAAAACGAACAAACCCGAAGATATTATGAAATCAAAAGCCACTTTTCATTGGCTCGATTCCACTCGATTAAGACTAGCGATTTGCAAAAAATGAACAAACCCGAAGTTATCTTGAAATTAAAAACAACATTTCTTTGGCTCGATTCCATTCGAATTAGACTAGCAATTTGCCAAAAATGAACAACCCCAAAGTTATCATGAAATCAAAAGCCACTTTTCATTGGCTCAATTCCAATCGATTTACACTAGCAATTCGCAAAAAAAAACGAACAACTCGAAGTTATCATGAAATGAAAAACCACTTTTCTTTGTCTTGATTCCAATAGAATTAGACTCGCAATTCGCCAAAATCGAACAAATTCGAAGTTATCATGAAATCAAAAGCCACTTTTCATTGGCTGGATTCCAATCGAATTGGACTAGCAATTCACCAAAAATGAACAAACCTGAAGTTATCATGAAATGAAAAACCACTTTTCATTGGCTCGATTCCAATTGAATTGGACTAGCAATTCGTCAAAAACGAACAAACCCGAAGTTATCATGAAATCAAAATAAACTTTTCATTAGTTCGATTCCAATCGATTTAGACTAGCGATTCGCCAAAAATGAAAAAACCTGAAGTTATCATGAAATCAAATGCCACTTTTCATTGGCTCGATTCCAATCGATTTACACTAGCAATTCGCAAAAAAAGAACAAACCCGAAGTCATCATTAAATGAAAAACCACTTTTCTTTGCCTTGATTCCAATAGAATTAGACTAGCAATTCGCCAAAACCGAACAAACTCGAAGTTATCATGAAATCAAAAGCCACTTTTAATTGGCTCGATTCCAATCGAATTGGACTAGCAATTCGCCAAAAACGAACAAACCTGAAGTTATCATGAAATGAAAAACCACTTTTCATTGCCTCGATTCCAATCGAATTAGACTAATAATTCGCCAAAAATGAACAAACCCAAATTTATCATGAAATCAAAATCAACTTTTCATTAGCTTGATTCCAATCGATTTAGACTAGCAATTCGCCAAAAAGGAACAAACCCGAAGTTATCATGAAATGAAAAACCACTTTACTTTTGCTCGATTCCAATCGAATTAGATAGCAATTCGCCAAAAACGAAGGAACCCGAAGTTTTCATGAAATCAAAAGCCACTTTTCATTGGCTCGATTCTATCCGAATTAGACTAGCAATTCGCGAAAAAAAAGAACAAACTAGAATTTCTCATAAAATCGAAAATCACTTTTCGTTGGCTCAATTCCAGTCAAATTAGACTAGCAATCCGCCAAAAACGAGCAAATTCGATGTTATCATGAAATCAAAAACAACTTTCCATTAGCTGGATTCAAATCGAATTAGATTTCCAATTCGCCAAGACGAACAAACAAGAAGATATCATGAAATCAAAAGCCACTTTTCATTGGCTCGATTCCAATCGATCAAGACTAGCGATTTGCCAAAAACGAACAAACCCGAAGTTATCTTGAAATTAAAAAAAAAACATTTCTTTGGCTCGATTCCATTCGAATTAGACTAGCAATTTGCCAAAAAGAACAAACCCAAAGTTATCATGAAATCAAAAGCCACTTTTAATTGGCTCGATTCCAATCGATTTACACTAGCAATTCGTAAAAATCAAACAAACCCGAAGTTATCATGAAATGAAAAACCACTTTTCTTTGTCTTGATTCCAATAGAATTAGACTCGCAATTCGTAAAAACTGAACAAATCAAAAGTTATTATGAAATCAAAAGCCACTTTTCATTGGCTCGATTCCAATCTAATTAGACTAGCAATTCGACAAAAAACGAACAAACATGAAGTTATCATGAAATCAAAATCAACTTTTCATTTGATTGATTCCAATCGATTTAGACTAGGAATTCACCAAAAACAAACAAACCAGAAGTTATCATAAAATGAAAAATCACTTTTATTTGGCTCGATTCCAATCGAATTAGACTAGCAATTTGCCAAAAATGAACAAACCCGAAGTTATCATGAAATCAAAAGCCACTTTTCATTGGCTCGATTCCAATCGAATTGGACTAGCAATTCGCCAAAAATGAACAAACCTAAAGTTCTCATGAAATAAAAAACCCACTTTTCATTGGCTCGATTCCAATTGAATTGGACTAGCAATTCGCCAAAAACGAACAAACCCGAAGTTATCATGAAATCAGAATAAACTTTTCATTAGTTCGATTCCAATCGATTTAGACTAGCTATTCCCCAAAAACGAACAAACCTGAAGTTATCATGAAATCAAATGCCAATTTTCATTGGCTAGATTCCAATCGAATTACACTAGCAATTTACCAAAAAAGAACAAACCTGAAGTTAGCATGGAATGAAAAACCACTTTTCTTTGTCTTGATTCCAATAGAGTTAGACTAGCAATTCGCCAAAATCGAACAAACCCGAAGTTATCATGAAATCAAAAGCTACTTTTCATTGGCTCGATTCCAATCGAATTGGACTAGCAATTCGCCAAAAACGAACAAACCTGAAGTTATCATGAAATGAAAAACCACTTTTCATTGCCTCGATTCCAATCGAATTAGACTAGCAATTCGCTAAAAATGAACAAACCCGAAGTTATCAAGAAATCAAAATCAACTTTTCATTAGCTCGATTCCAATCAATTTAGGCTAGTAATTCGCCAAAAAGGAACAAACCCGAAGTTATCATGAAATGAAAAACCACTTTACTTTTGCTCGATTCCAATCGAATTAGATAGCAATTCGCCAAAAAACGAAGAAATCTGAAGTTGTCATGAAATCAAAAGCCACTTTTCATTGGCTCGATTCCAATCGATTTAGACTAGCAATTCGCCCAAAATGAACAAATCCGAAGTTATCGTGAAATCAAAAACCACTTTTCATTAGCTCGATTCCAATCGAATTAGACTAGCAATTCGCGAAAAATGGCCAAACCCGAAGTTATCATGAAATGAAAACCGCTTTTCTTTGGCTTGATTCCAATCGAATTAGATTAGAATTTTTGCGAAAAACGAAAAAACCCGAAGATATCATGAAATCGAAAGCCACTTTTCATTGGCACGATTCCAATTGAATTGGACTAGCAATTCGCCATAAACGAACAAGCCCGAAGTTATCATGAAATGAAAAACATCTTTTCATTGGCTCGATTCCAATCGAACTAGACTAGAATTCGCCAAAAACGAACAAACACAAAGTTATCATGAAATCAAAATCATCTTTTCATTAGCTTGATTCCAATCGATTTAGACTAGAAATTCTCAAAAAACGAACAAACCCGAAGATATCATGGAATGAAAAATCACTTTTCTTTGGCTCGATTCCAATCAAATTAGACTAGCAATTCGCCAAAACGAACGAACCCGATGTTATCATGAAATCAAAAGCCACTTTTCATTGGCTCGATTCCAATCGATTTAGACTAGCAATTCGCCAAAAATAAACAAATCCAAAATTTTCATGAAATCAAAAACAACTTTTCATTAGCTCGATTCCAATCGAATTTGACGAGCAATTCGGCAAAAATGAACAAACCCGAAGTTATCATGAAATGAAAACCCGCTTTTCTTTGGCTCGATTCCAATCGAATTAGACGAGCAATTCGCCAAAAATGAACAAACCCAAAGTTATCATGAAATGAAAACCCACTTTTCTTTTGCTCGATTCCAATCAATTTAGACTAGCAATTCGTCGAAACCGAACAAACCCGAAGTTATCAAGAAATGAAAAACCACTTTTCTTTGGCTCCATTCCAATCGAATTGGATAGCAATTCGCCAAAAATGAACGAACCCGAAGTTATCATGAAATCAAAAGCCACTTTTCACTTGCTCGATTCCAATCGATTTAGACAAGCAATTCGCCAAAAATGAACAAACCCAAAGTTATCATGAAATGAAAAACCACTTTTCATTGGCTCGATTCCAATCGATTCAGACTAGCAATTTGCCAAAAATGAAACAACCCGAAATTATCATGAATTGAAAAACCACATTTCTTTGGCTCGATTCCAATCGAATTAGATAGCAATTCGCTAAAAACAAACAAACTCGAAGTTATCATGAAATCAAAAGCCACTTTTCACTTGCTCGAATCCATTCGATTTAGACTAGCAATTCGCTAAAAATTAACAAACCCGAAGTTATCATGAAATGAAAATCCACTTTTCATTGGCTCGATTCCAAATGATTTAGACTAGCAATTCACAAAAAATGAACAAAGCCGAAGTTATCATGAAATGAAAAACCACTTTTCTTTTGCTCGATTCCGATCGAATTAGACTAGCAATTCGCCTAAAACGAACAAACACGAAGTTATCATGAAATTAAAAACCACTTTTCGTTAGCTCGATTTCAAGACTAGCAACTCGCCAAAAAAGAACAAACCCGAAGTTATCCTGAAATCAAAAACCAGTTTTCATTGGCTTAATTCCAATCATATTAGACTACCAATCCACCAAAACGAACAAACCCGAAGATATCATGATATCAAAAGCCACTTTTCATTGGATCGATTTCAATCAATTAGACTAGTAATTCACCAAAAACGAACAAACCCAAAGTTATCATGAAATGAAAAATCACTTTTCTTTAGCTCGAGTCCAATCAAATTAAACTAGCAATTCGTAAAAAATGAACAAACCCGAAGTTATCATGAAATGAAAAACCACTTTTCTTTTGCTCGATTCCAATCGAATTAGACTAGCAATTCGCTAAAAATGAACATACTCAAAGTTATAATGAAAACAGAAGCCACTTTTCGTTGGCTCGATCTCAATCAATTTACACTAGCAATTCGCCAAAAATGAATAAGCCCGAAGTTATCATGAAATCAAAAGCCACTTTTCATTGGCTCGATTCCAATCGAATTGGACTATCAATTCGCCAAAAATGAACAAACCTGAAGTTATCATGAAATGAAAAACCACTTTTCATTGGCTCAATTCTAATTGAATTGGACTAGCAATTCGCCAAAAACGAACAAACCCGAGGTTATCATGAAATCAAAATAAACTTTTCATTAGTTCGATTCCAATCAATTTAGACTAGCGATTCGCCAAAAACGAACAAACCCGAAGTTATCATGAAATCAAATGCCACTTTTAATTGGCTCGATTCCAATCGATTTACACTAGCAATTCGCCAAAAAGGAACAAACCCGAAGTTATCATGAAATGAAAAATCACTTTTCTTTGTCTTGATTCCAATAGAATTAGACTAGCAATTCGCCAAAACCGAACAAACCCGAAGTTATCATGAAATCAAAAGCCACTTTTCATTGGCTCGATTCCAATCGAATTGGACTAGCGATTCGCCAAAAACGAACAAACCTAAAGTTATCATGAAATGAAAAACCACTTTTCGTTGCCTCGATTCCGATCGAATTAGACTAGCAATTCGCCAAAAACTAACAAACCCGAAGTTATCATGAAATCAAAATCAACTTTTCATTAGCTCGATTCCAATCGATTTAGACTAGCAATTCGCCAAAAAGGGACAAACCCGAAGTTATCATGAAATGAAAAACCACTTTACTTTGGCTCGATTCCAATCGAATTAGACTAGCAATTCGCCAAAAACTAACAAACCCGAAGTTATCATGAAATCAAGAGCCACTTTTCATTGGCTGGATTCCAATCGAATTGGACTAGCAATTCGCCAAAAATTAAGAAACCTGAAGTTATCATGAAATGAAAAACCACTTTTCATTGCCTCGATTCCAATCGAAATAGACTAGCAATTCGCAAAAAACGAACAAACACGAAGTTATCATGAAATCAAAATCAACTTTTCATTAGTTCGATTCCAATTGATTTAGACTAGCGATTCGCTAAAAACGTACAAACCTGAAGTTATCATGAAATGAAAAACAACTTTTCTTTGGGTCGATTCCAATCGAATTAGACTAACAATTTGCCAAAAACGATGAAACCCGGAGTTAGCATGAAATCAAAAGCCACTTTTCATTGGCTCCATTCCAATCGAATTGGACTAGCGATTAGCCAAAAACGAACAAACCTGAAGTTATCAATAAATGAAAAACCACTTTTCATTGACTCGATTCCAATCGAATTAGACTAGCAATTCGCTAAAAACAAAATAACTAAAGTTATCACGAAATCAAAATCAACTTTTCATTAGTTCGATTGCAATCGATTTAGACTAGCAATTCGCCAAAAACGAACAAAGGTAAAGTTATTAGGAAATGAAAAACCAATTTTCTTTGGCTCGATTCCAATCGAATTAGACTAGCAATTCGTCAAAAATGAACAAACCCGAAGTTATCATGAAATCAAAAGCCACTTTTCATTGGCCTGATTCCAATCGAATTGGACTAGCAATTCGCCAAAAACGAACAAACCTAAAGTTATCATGAAATGTAAAAGCACTTTTCATTGGCTCGATTCCAATCGAATTAGACTAGCAATTCGCCAAAAATGAACAAACACGAAGTTATCATGAAATCAAAATCAACTTTTCATTAGTTCGATTCCAATCGATAGCGATACGCCAAAAACTAACAAACCTAAAGTTATCACGAAATGAAAAACCACTTTTCTTTGGGTCGATTCCAATCGAATTAGACTAGCAATTCACCAAAAGCGAACAAACCGAAGTTATCATGAAATCAAAAGCCACTTTTCATTGGCTCGATTCCAATCGAATTGGACTAGGAATTCGCCAAGAACGAACAAACCCGAGGTTATCCTGAAATCAAAAGCCACTTTTCATTGGCTAGATTCCAATCGAATTAGACTCGCAGTTTGCCAAAAATGAACAAACCCGAAGTTATCAGGTAATCGAAAACTAGTTTTCATTTGCTCGATTCTAATCGAATTAGACTAGCAATTCGCAAAAAAAATGAACAACCCCGAAGTTATCATGAAATCAAAAATAACTTTTCGTTGGCTCAATTCCAGTCAAATTAGAATTGCAATTCGCATAAAATGAACAAATTTGAAGTTATCATTAAATCAAAAATCAGTTTTCATTAGCTGGATTCGAATTGAATTAGACTTCCAAGTCGCGAAAATGAACAAACCCGAAGATATCTTGAAATCGAAAGCCACTTTTCGTTGGCTCGATTTCGATCGATTAAGACTAGCAATTCGCCAAAAACGAGCAGACCCGAAATTATCATGAAATGAAAAACAACACTTATTTGGCTCGATTCCAATCGAATTAGACTAGAAATCCCCCAAAAAATGAACAAACCTAAAGTTATCATGAAATCAGAAGCCACTTTTCATTGTCTCGATTCCAATCGATTTACACTTGCAATTCGCCAGAAACGAACAAATCCGAAGTTATCAAGAAATGAAAAACCACTTTTCTTTGTCTCGATTACAATCGAATTAGATTGGCAGTTCGCAAAAATCGAACAAACCCTATGTTATCATGAAATCAAAAGCTACTTTTCATTGGCTCGATTTCAATCGAATTGGTCTAGCAATTCACCAAAAATGAACAAACCTAAAGTTATCATGAAATGAAAAACTACTATTCATTGGCTCGATTCCAATCGAATTAGACTAGCAAATCGCCAAAAATGAACAAACTCGAAGTTATTATGAATTCAAAATCAACTTTTCATTAGCTCAATTCCAGTCAAATTAGAATAACAATTCGCATAAAACGAACAAATTTGAAGTTATCATTAAATCAAAAATCAGTTTTCATTAGCTGGATTCGAATTGAATTAGACTTCCAACTCGCCAAAACGAACAAACCCGAAGATATCATGAAATCGAAAGCCACTTTTCATTGGCTCGACTTCGTCGATTAAGACTAGCAATTCGCCAAAAACGAACAAACCCGAAGTTATCATGAAATGAAAAACAACATTTCTTTGGCTCTAGTCCAATCGAATTAGACTAGCAATCCCCCAAAAAATGAACAAACCTAAAGTTATCATGAAATCAGAAGCCACTTTTCGTTGTCTCGATTCCAATCGATTTACACTAGCAATTCACCAAAAACGAACAAATCCGAAGTTATCAAGAAATGAAAAGCCACTTTTCTTTGTCTCGATTCCAATCGAATTAGACTAGCAGTTCGTAAAAACTGAATAAACTCTAAGTTATCATGAAATCAAAAGCTACTTTTCATTGGCTCGATTTCAGTCGAATTGGTCTAGAAATTTGCCAAAAATGAACAAACCTAAAATTATCATGGAATGAAAAACCACTATTCATTGGCTCGATTCCAATCGAATTAGACTAGCAAATCGCCAAAAATGAACAAACTCGAAGTTATCATGAAATCAAAATCAACTTTTCATTAGCTCGATTCCAATCTATTTAGACTAGCAATTCACCAAAAAGGAACAAATCTGAAGTTATCATGAAATGAATAACCACTGTTCTTTGGCTCGATTCCAATTGAATTAGACTAGCAATTCATCAAAAACGAACTAACCCAAAATTATCATGAAATCAAACGCCACTTTTCATTGGCTCGATTCCAATCCAATTAGACTAGCAAATCGCCAAAAACAAACAAACCCGAAGTTATCATGAAATGAAAAATGACTTTTCACTGGCTAGATTCCAATAGAATAAGACTAGCGAATCGCAAAAAAGAACAAATCCAAAGTTATCATGAAATCAAAATCAACTTTTAATTCGCTCGATTCCAATCGATTTAGACTAGCAATTCGCCAAAAACAAACAAACCTGAAGTTATCATAAAATGAAAAACCACTTTTCTTTGGCTCGATTCCAATCAAATTAGACTAACAATTCCCCTAAAACGAACAAACCCGAAGCTATTATGTAATTAAAAATCACTTTTCATTCGCTCGATTCCAATTGAATTAGACTAGCAATTTGCTAAAAACGAAAAAACCTGAAGTTATCATGAAATCAAAAACCACTTTTCATTGGCTCAATTCCAATCATATTAGACTAGCAATTAGCCAAAACGAACAAACTCGAAGTTATCATGGAATGAAAAACCACTTTTCATCGGCTCGATTCCATTCGAATTAGACTACCAATTCCCCGAAACGAACAAACCCGAATATATCATGATATCAATAGCCACTTTTCATTGGCTCGATTCCAATCGATTAGATTAGGAATTCGCCAAAAATGAACAAACTCGAAGTTATCATGAAATCAAAAACAACTTTTCATTAGCTCGATTCTAATGGAATTAGACAAGCAATTCGCGAAAAAATGAACAAACCCGAAGTTATCATGAAATCGAAAATCACTTTTCGTTGTCTCAATTCCAGTCAAATTAGACTAGCAATTCGCCAAAAGCGAACAAATTTGAAGTTATCATAAAATCAAAAATCGCTTTTCATTAGCAGGATTCGAATCGATTTAGACTTCCAATTCGCCAAAACGAACAAACCCGAAGATATCATGAAATCAAAAGCCACTTTTCATTGGCTCAATTCCAATCGATTAAGATTAGCAATTCGCCAAAAATGAACAAACCCGAAGTTATCATGAAATGAAAAACAATATTTCTTTAGCCCGATTCCAATCGAATTTTGGACTAGCAATTCGCCAAAAATGAACAAACCAAAAGTTATCATGAAATCAAAAGCCACGTTTCACTGGCTCGATTCCAATCAATTTAGACTAACAATTCGACAAAAGCGAACAAATCCAAAGTTATCAAGAAATAAAAAATTACTTTTCTTTGTCTCGATTCCAATCGAATTAAACTAGCAGTTTGCCAAAATCGAACAAGCCCGAAGTTATCATGAAATCAAAAGCTACATTTCATTGGCTCGATTCCAATCAAATTGGACTAGCAATTCGCCAAAAATGAACAAACCCGAAGTTATCATGAAATGAAATCCCACTTTTCATTGGCTCGATTCCAATCGAATTAGACTAGCAATTCGCCAAAAATGAACAAACCTGAAGTGATCATGAAATCATAATCTTCTTTTCATTAGTTCAATTCCAATCGATTTAGACTAGCAATTCACCAAAAAGGAACAAACCCGAAGTTATCATAAAATGAAAAACTCTTGTTCTTTGGCTCGATTCCAATCGAATTAGACTATCAATTCGCCAAAAACTAGCTAACCCATGTTATCATGAAATGAAAAGCCACATTTCATTAGCTCGATTCCAATCGGATTGGACTAGCAATTTGCCAAGAATAAACAAATCCGAAGTTATCATGAAATGAAAAATCACTTTTCACTGGCTCGATTCCAATCGAATTAGAATAGCAATTCGCCAAAAATGAACAAGCCTGAAGTTATCATGAAATCAAAATCAACTTTTCATTAGCTCGATTCCAATCGATTTAGACATGCAATTCGCCAAAAACGAACAAACCTGAAGTTATCATGAAATGTAAAACCACTTTTGTTTGGCTCGATTCCAATCGAATTAAACTAGCCATTCGCCCAAAACGAACAAACCCGAAGTTATCATGAAGTAAAAACCACTTTTCGTTGGCTCGATTCCATTCGATTTAGACTAGAAATTTGCCAAAAATAAACAAACCTGAAGTTATCATGAAATCAGAAGCCACTTTTCATTGGCTCGATTCAAATCGATTTAGACTAGCGATTCGCAAAAAATGAACAAACCCGAAGTTATCATGAAATCAAAAGCCACTTTTCATTGGCTCAATTCCAATTGAATTGGAATAGCAATTCGCAAAAAACGAACGAACGCGAAGTTATCATGAAATGAAAAACTACTATTCATTGGCTCGATTCCAATCGAATTAGAATAGCAATTTGCCAAAAATGAACATATCCGAAGTTATCATAGAATCAAAATCATCTTTGCATTAGCTCGATCCCAATCGATTTAGACTAGAAATTCACCAAAATCGAACAAACCCGAAGTTATCATGAAATGAAAACCACCTTCCTTTGGCTCGATTCCAATCGAATTAGACTAGCAATTCGCTAAAAATGAACAAAACCAAAGTTATCATGAAATCAAAAGCCACTTTTCATTGGCTCAATTCCAATCGATTTATACTAGCAATTCGCCAAAATTGAACAAATCCGAAGTTATCGTGAAATCAGAAACCACTTTTCATTAGCTCAATTCCAATCGAATTAGACTAGCAATTCGCTAAAAATTAACAAACCCGAAGTTATCATGAAATCAAAAACAACTTTTCATTGGCTCAATTCCAGTCATGTTAGACTAGCAATTAGCCAAAATGAATAAACTCGAAGTTATCGTGGAATGAAAAACCACTTTTCATTGACTCGATTCCATTCGAATTTGACTACCAATTCCCCGAAACGAACAAACCCGAATATATCATGATATCAAAAGCCACTTTTCATTGGCTCGATTCCAATTGATTAGACTAGGAATTTGCCAAAAATGAACAAACTCGAAGTTATCATAAAATAAAAAACCACTTTTCATTAGCTCGATTCTAATCGAATTCGACTAGCAATTCGCGAAAAAATGAACAAACCCGAAGTTATCATGAAATCGAAAATCAGTTTTCGTTGGCTCAATTCCAGTCTAATTAGACTAGCAATTTGCCAAAAGTGAACAAATTCGAAATTATCATAAAATCAAAAACCACTTTTCATTAGCAGGATTCGAATCGATTTAGACTTCCAATTCGCCAAAACGAACAAACCCGAAGATATCATGAAATCAAAAGCCACTTTTCATTGGCTCGATTCCAATCGATTAAGATTAGCAATTCGCCAAAAACGAACAAAACCGAAGTTATCATGAAATGAAAAACAACATTTCTTTGGCTCGATTCCAATCGAATTTTGGACTAGCAATTCGCCAAAAACGAACAAACCCAAAGTTATCATGAAATCAAAAGCCACGTTTCACTGGCTCAATTCCAATCGATTTACACTAACAATTCGACAAAAGCGAACAAATCCAAAGTTATCAAGAAATGAAAAATCACTTTTCTTTGTCTCGATTCCAATCGAATTGGACTAGCAGTTCGCCAAAATCGAACAAACCCGAACTTATCATGAAATCAAAAGCTACATTTCATTGGCTCGATTCCAATCAAATTGGACTAGCAATTCGCCAAAAATGAACAAACCCGAAGTTATCATGAAATGAAATGCCACTTTTCATTGGCTCGATTCCAATCGAATTAGACTAGCAATTCGCCAAAAACGAACAAACCCGAAGTGATCATGAAATCAAAATCTTCTTTTCATTAGTTCGATTCCAATCGATTTAGACTAGCAATTCACCAAAAAGGAACAAACCCGAAGTTATCATAAAATGAAAAACTACTGTTCTTTGGCTCGATTCCAATCGAATTAGACTATCAATTCGCCAAAAACTAACTAACCCAAGTTACCATGAAATCAAAAGCCACATTTCATTAGCTCGATTCCAATCGGATTGGACTAGCAATTTGCCAAGAATGAACAAATCCGAAGTTATCATGAAATGAAAAATCACTTTTCACTGGCTCGATTCCAATCGAATTAGAATAGCAATTCACCAAAAACGAACAAGCCCGAAGTTATCATGAAATCAAAATCAACTTTTCATTAGCTCGATTCCAATCGATTTAGACATGGAATTCGCCAAAAACGAACAAACCTGAAGTTATCATGAAATGAAAAACCACTTTTCTTTGGCTCGATTCCAATCGAATTAGACTAGCAATTCACCCAAAACGAACAAACCCGAAGTTATCATGAAATGAAAAACCACTTTTCTTTGGCTCGATTCCAATCGAATTAGACTAGCAATTCACCCAAAACGAACAAACCCGAAGTTATCATGAAGTAAAAACCACTTTTCATTCGCTCGATTCCAATCGAATTAGACTAGCAATTCGGCAAAAACGAACAAACCCGAAGTTATCATGTAATCAAAAGACACTTTTTCGTTGGCTCGATTCCATTCGATTTAGACTTGCAATTTGCTAAAAACAAACAAACCTGAAGTTATCATGAAATCAGAAGCCACTTTTCACTGCCTCGATTCAAATCGATTTAGACTAGCGATTCGCAAAAAATGAACAAACCCGAAGTTATCATGAAATCAAAAGCTACTTTTCATTGGTTCAATTCCAATTGAATTGGAATAGCAATTCGCCAAAAACGAATGAACACGAAGTTATCATGATATGAAAAACTACTATTCATTGGCTCGATTCCAATCGAATTAGAATAGCAATTTGCCAAAAATGAACAAATTCGAAGTTATCATGGAATCAAAATCATCTTAATCAAAATCATCTTTGCATTAGCTTGATCCCAATCGATTTAGACTAGCAATTCACCAAAATCGAACAAACCCAAAGTTATCATGAAATGAAAAACCACTTTCCTTTGGCTCGATTCCAATCGAATTAGACTAGCAATTCGCCAAAAATGAACAAACCCAAAGTTATCATGAAATCAAAAGCCACTTTTCATTCGCTCGATTCCAATCGATTTATACTAGTAATTCGCCAAAATTGAACAAATCCGAAGTTATCGTGAAATCAGAAACCACTTTTCATTAGCTCGATTCCTATCGAATTAGACTAGCAATTCGCTAAAAACAAACAAACCCGAAGTTATCATGAAATCAAAAACCACTTTTCATTGGCTCAATTCCAGTCATATTAGACTAGCAATTAGCCAAAACGAAGTAACTCGAAATTATCATGGAATGAAAAACCGCTTTTCATTGGCTCGATTCCATTCGAATTAGACTACCAATTCCCCGAAAAAAACAAACCAGAATATATCATGATATCAAAAGCCATTTTTCATTGGCTCGATTCCAATCAATTAGACTAGGAATTCGCCAAAAATTAACAAACTCGAAGTTATCATGAAATCAAAAACAACATTTCTTTGGCTCGATTCCAATCGAATTTCGGACTAGCAATTCGCCAAAAACGAACAAACCCAAAGTTATCATGAAATCAAAAGCCACGTTTCATTGGCTCGATTCCAATCGATTTACACTAACAATTCGACAAAAGCGAACAAATCCTAAGTTATCAAGAAATGAAAAATCACTTTTCTTTGTCTCGATTCCAATCGAATTAGACTAGCAATTCGTCAAAACCGAACAAACCCGAAGTTATCATGAAATCAAAAGCTACATTTCATTGGCTCGATTCCAATCAAATTGGACTAGCAATTCGCCAAAAATGAACAAACCCGAAGTTATCATGAAATGAAATGCCACTTTTCATTGGCTCGATTCCAATCGAATTAGACTAGCAATTCGCAAAAAACGAACAAACCCGAAGTGATCATGAAATCATATCTTCTTTTCATTAGTTCGATTCCAATCGATTTAGACTAGCAATTCACCAAAAAGGAACAAACCCGAAGTTATCATAAAATGAAAAACTACTGTTCTTTGGCTCGATTCCAATCAAATTAGACTATCAATTCGCCAAAAACTAACTAACCCAAGTTACCATGAAATCAAAAGCCACATTTCATTAGCTCGATTCCATTCAGATTGGACTAGCAATTTGCCAAGAATGAACAAATCCGAAGTTATCATGAAATGAAAAATCACTTTTCACTGGCTCGATTCCAATCGAATTAGAATAGCAATTCACCAAGAACGAACAAGCCCGAAGTTATCATGAAATCAAAATCAACTTTTCATTAGCTCGATTCCAATCGATTTAGACATGGAATTCGCCAAAAACGAACAAACCTGAAGTTATCATGAAATGAAAACCACTTTTCTTTGGCTCGAATCCAATCGAATTAGACTAGCAATTCGACCAAAATGAACAAACCCGAAGTTATCATGAAGTAAAAACCACTTTTCATTCGCTCGATTCCAATCGAATCAGACTAGCAATTCGACAAAAATGAACAAACCCAAAATTATCATGTAATCAAAAGACACTTTTCGTTGGCTCGATTCCATTCGATTTAGACTAGCAATTTGCCATAAACAAACAAACCTGAAGTTATCATGAAATCAGAAGCCACTTTTCATTGGCTCGATTCAAATCGATTTAAACTAGCGATTGGCAAAAAATGAACAAACCCGAAGTTATCATGAAATCTAAAGCTACTTTTCATTGGCTCAATTCCAATTGAATTGGAATAGCAATTCGCCAAAAATGAACGAACACGAAGTTATCATGAAATGAAAAACTACTATTCATTGGCTAGATTCCAATCGAATTAGAATAGCAATTTGCCAAAAATGAACAAATCCGAAGTTATCATGGAATCAAAATCATCTTTGTATTAGCTCGATCCCAATCGGTTTAGACTAGCAATTCACCAAAATCGAACAAACCCGAACTTATCATGAAATGAAAAACCACTTAGCTTTGGCTTGATTCCAATTGAATTAGACTAGCAATTCGCCAAAAATGAACAAACCCAAAGTTATTATGAAATCAAAAGCCACTTTTCATTGGCTCGATTCCAATCGATTTATACTAGCAATTCGCCAAAATTGAACAAATTCAAAGTTATCGTGAAATCAGAAACCACTTTTCATTAGCTCGATTCCAATCGAATTAGAAGAGCATTTCGCCAAAAATGAACAAACCCGAAGTTATCACGAAATCAAAAGCCACTTTTCATTGGCTCAATTCCAGTTGAATTGGACTAGCAATTCACTGAAAATAAACAAACCCGAAGTTATCATGAAATGAAAAACCACTTTTCTTTGGCTCGATTCCAATCGAATTAGACTAGCAATTCGCCAAAAATGAACAAATTCGAAGTTATCGTGAAATCAAAAACCACTTTTCATTAGCTCGATTCCAATCGAATTAGACGAGCAATTCGCCAAAAAGGAACAAACACAATGTTATCATCAAATGAAAACCCGCTTTTCTTTGGCTCGATTCCAATCGATTTAGACTAGCAATTCATCGAAAATGAACAAACCCGAAGTTATCGTGAAAAGAAAAACCACTTTTCTTTGGCTCGTTTCCAATCGAATTAGACTAGTAATTTGCCAAAAATGAACAAACCCAAAGTTATCATGGAATCAAAATCATCTTTCCATTAGCTCGATCCCAATCGATTTAGACTAGCAATTCACCAAAATCGAACAAACCCGAAGTTATCCTGAAATGAAAAACCACTTTCCTTTGGCTCGATTCCAATCGAATTAGACTAGCAATTCGCCAAAAATGAACAAACCCAAAGTTATCATGAAATCAAAAGCTACTTTTCATTGGCTCGATTCCAATCGATTTATACTAGCAATTCACAAAAATTGAACAAATCCGAAGTTATCGTGAAATCAGAAGCCACTTTTCATTAGCTCGATTTCAATCAAATTAGACGGGCATTTCGCCAAAAATGAACAAACCCGAAGTTATCATGAAATCAAAAGCCACTTTTCATTGGGCTCAATTCAAGTTGAATTGGACTAGCAATTCACTGAAAAATAAACAAACCCGAAGTTATCATGAAATGAAAAACCAATTTTCTTTGGCTCGATTCCAATCGAATTAGACAAGCAATTCGCTAAAAGCGAACAAATTCGAAGTTATCGTGAAATCAAAAATCACTTTTTATTAGCTCGATTCCAATCGAATTAGACGAGCAATTCGCCAAAAAGGAACAAACCCGATGTTATCATGAAATGAAAACCCGCTTTTTTTGCCTCGATTCCTATCGATTTAGACTAGCAATTCATCGAAAATGAACAAACCTGAAGTTATCGTGAAATGAAAAACACTTTTCTTTGGCTCGTTCCCAATCGAATTAGACTAGCAATTTGCCAAAAATGAACAAACCCGAAGTTATCAAGAAATTAAAAACCACTTTTCATTCACTCTATTCCAATCAAATTGGACTAGCAATCTGCCAAAAATGAACAAACCCGAAGTTATAATGAAATCAAAAGCCACTTTTTGTTGGCTGAATTCCAATCGATTTAGACTAGCAATTTGAAAAAACAAAAAACCCCGAAGTTATCAGGAAATCAAAAGTCATTTTTCATTGGCTAGATTCCAATTGAATTGGGCTAGCAACTCACCAAAAATGAACAAACCCGAAGTTATCATGAAATGATAAGCCACTTTTCATTTGCTCGATTCTAATCGAATTAGACTAGAATTCGCAAAAAATGAACAAACCCAAAGTTATCATGAAATCAAAATCATCTTTTCATTTGCTCGATTCCAATCGATTTAGCAATTCGCCAAAAATGAACAAACCGAAGTTATCATGAAATCAAAAGCCACTTTTCATTGGCTTGATTCCAATCGATTTAGAATAGCAATTTGCCAAAAATGAACAAATCCGAAGTTATCATAAAATCAGAAACCACTTTTCATTAGTTCGATTCCAATCGAATTAGGCGAGAAATTTGCCAAAAATGAACAAACCCAATGTTATCAATAAATGAAAAACCACTTTTCTTTGGCTCGATTCCAATCAATTTAGACTAGCAGTTCGTCGAAAATGAACGAACCCGAAGTTATCATGAAATGAAAAATCACTTTTCTTTGGCTCGATTCCAATCGAGTTAGACTAGTAATTCGCCAAAATGAACAAATCCGAAGTTATCGTGAAATCAAAAACCACTTTTCATTAGCTCGATTACAATCGAATTGGACGAGCAATTCGCCAAAAAGGAACAAACCTGAAGTTATCATGAAATGAAAAACCGCTTTTCTTTGGCTCGATTCCAATCGAATTGGACTAGAAATTCGCCAAAAACGAACAACCCCGAAGTTATCATGAAATGAAATGCCACTTTCCATTGGCTCGATTCCAATCGAATTCGACTAGCAATCCGCAAAAAATGAAAAACCCGAAATTACCATGATATCGAAAGCCACTTTTCATTGGCTCGATTCCAATTGAATTGGACTAGCAATTCGTCATAAATGAACAAACCCGAAGTTATCATGAAATGAAAAACCACTTTTCATTGGGTCGATTCCAATCGAATTAAACTAGCAATTTGCCCAAAACGACAAACCCAAAGTTATCATGAAGTCGAAAACCACTTTTCATTCGCTCGATTCCAGTCGAATTAGACTAGCGATTCGGTAAAAATGAACAAACCCGAAGTTATCATGTAATCAAAAGACATTTTTCGTTGGCTCGATTCCATTTGATTTAGACTAGGAATTCGCCAAAAATGAACAAACCCGAAGTTATCATGAAATCAAAGGCCACTTTTCATTGGCTCTATTCCGATCGATTTAGACTAGCAATTCGCAAAAAATGAACAAACCCGAAGTTATCATGAAATCAAAAGCCACTTTTCATTGGCTCGATTCCAACTGAATTGGAATAGCAATTCGCCAAAAACGAACAAACAAGAAGTTATCATGAAATGAAAAACTACTATTCATTGGCTCGATTCCAATCGAATTAGCCTAACAATTTGCCAAAAACGAACAAACCCAAAGGTATCATGGAATCAAAATCATCTTTTCATTAGCTCGATCCCGATCGATTTAGACTAGAAATTCACCAAAATCAAACAAACTCAAAGTTATCATGAAATGGAAAACCACTTTCCTTTGGCTCGATTCCAATCGAATTAGACTAGTAACTCTCCAAAACGAACAAATCCGAAGTTATCGTGAAATGAAAAACCACTTTTCATTAGCTCGATTCCAATTGAATTAGACGAGTAATTCGCCAAAAAGACACAAACCCGAAGTTACCATGAAATGAAAAATCGCTTTTCTTTGGCTCGATTCCAATCGATTTAGACCGGCAATTCGTCGAAACCGAGCAAACCCGAAGTTCTCATGAAATGAAAAACCACTTTTCTTTGGCTAGATTCCAATCGATTTAGACTAGCAATCCGCAAAAAATGAAAAAAAAACCCGAAATTATCACAAAATCGAAAGCCACTTTTCATTGGCTCGATTCCAATTGAATTGGACTAGCAATTCATCATAGACGAACAAACCAAAAGTTATCATGAAATCAAAAACCACTTTTCATTCACTCGATTCCAATCGAATTAGACTACCAAATCGCCAAAAATGAACAAACCCGAAGTTATCATGAAATCAAAAGCAACTTTTCGTTGGCTTGATTCCAATCGGTTTAGACTAGCAATTTGAAAAAACAAAAAAACCCAAAGTTATCAGGAAATCAAAAGCCACTTTTAATTGGCTCGATTCCAATTGAATTGGACTAGCAATTTGCCAAAAACGAACAAACCCGAAGTTATCATGAAATGAAAAACCACTTTTCTTTGGCTCGATTCCAATCGAATTAGACTAGAATTCGCAAAAAACGAACAAACCAAAAGTTATCATGAAATCAAAATCATCTTTTCATTAGCTCGATTCCAATCGATTTAGACTAGAAATTATCCAAAAACGAACAAACACGAAGTTATCATGAAATGAAAAGCCACTTTTCATTGGCTCGATTCCAATTGAATTGGACTAGCAATTCACCAAAAACGAACAAACCCGAAGTTATCAAGAAATCAAAAGCCACTTTTCATTGGCTCGATTCCAATCGATTTAGACTAGCAATTCGTCAAAAATGAACAAATTCGAAGTTATCGTGAAATCGAAAACCACTTTTCATTGGCTCGACTCCAATTGAATTGGACTAGCAATTCGCCAAAAATGAACAAACCCGAAGTTATCATGAAATCAAAAGCAACTTTTCATTAGCTCGATTCCAGTCGATTTAGACTAGCAATTGACCAAAAATGAACAAATCCGAACTTATCGTGAAATCAAAAACCACTTTTCATTAGCTCGATTCCAATCGAATTAGACGAGTATTTCGCCAAAAATGAACAAGCCCGAAGTTATCATGAAATCAAAAGCCACTTTTCATAGGCTCAATTCCAATTGAATTGGACTAGCAATTTGCCGAAAAAGAACAAACCCGAAGTTATCATGAAATGAAAAATCACTTTTCTTTGGCTCGATTCCAATCGAATTAGACTAGCAATTCACAAAAATGAACAAATTCGAAGTTATCATGAAATCAAAAACCACTTTTCATTAGCTCGTTTCCAATCGAATTAGACGAGCAATTCGCCAAGAATGAAAAAAATCCAAAGTTATCATGAAATGAAAAATGACTTTTCACTGGCTCGATTCCAATCGAATTAGAATAGCAATTCGCCAAAAATGAACAAAGCCCGAAGTTATCATCAAATAAAAATCAACTTTTCATTTGCTTGATTCCAATCGATTTAGACTAGGAATTCACCGAAAACGAACAAACCTGAAGTTGTCGTGAAATGAAAAACCACTTTTCTTTGGCACGATTCCAATCGAATTAGACTAGCAATTCGCCCAAAACGGACAAGCTCGAAGTTTTCATGAAGTCAAAAATCACTTTTCATTCGCTCGATTCCAATTGAATTAGACCGGCAATTTGGCAAAAATGAACAAACTTGAAGTTATCATGTATTCAAAGGACACTTTTCGTTGGCTCGATTCCATTCGATTTAGACTTGCAATTAGCCAAAAATGAACAAACCCGAAGTTATCATGAAATCAAAAGCCACTTTTCATCGGCTCGATTCCAATCGATTTAGACTAGCAATTCGCAAAAAATGAACAAACTCGAAGTTATCATGAAATCAAAAGCCACTTTTCATTGGCTCAATTCCAATTGAATTGGAATAGCAATTCGCCAAAAATGAACGAACAGGAAGTTATCATGAAATGAAAAACTACTATTCATTGGCTCGATTCCAATCGAATTAGAATAGCAATTCGCCAAAAATGAACAAATTCGAAGTTATCATGAAATCAGAAACCACGTTTCATTAGCTCGATTCCAATCGAATTAGACGGGAAATTCGCCGAAAATGAGCAAACCCAACATTATCATGAAATGAAAAACCGCTTTTCTTTGGCTCGATTCCAATCAATTTAGACTAACAATTCGTCGAAAATGAACGAACCTAAAGTTTCATTTGCTAGATTCCATTCGATTTAGACTTGAAATTCCCCAAAAACGAACAAATTCGAAGTTATCAAGGAATGAAAAACCACTTTTCATTGGCTCAATTCCAATCCAATTAGGCTAGCAATTCTCCAAAAATGAACAAACCGAAGTTATCATGAAATCAAAAGCCACTTTTCATTGGCTCGATTCCAATCGATTCAGAATAGCAATTTGCCAAAAATGAACAAATTCGAAGTTATCATGAAATCAGAAACCACTTTTCATTAGCTCGATTCTAATCGAATTAGACGAGAAATTCGCCAAAAAGGAACAAACCCGAAGTTATCATGAAATGAAAAACCGCTTTTCTTTGGCTCGATTCCAATCGATTTAGACTAGCAATTCGCCGAAAACGAACAAACCCGAAGTTCTCATGAAATGAAAAACCACTTTTCTTTGGCTCGATTCCAATCGAATTAAACTGTCGATTGGCCAAAAATGAACAACCCGAAGTTATCATAAAACCAAAAACCACTTTTCATTCGCTCGATTCCAACCGAATAAAACTTGCAATTCGCCAAAAACGAACAAACTCGAAGTTATCAAGAAATCAAAAGCCACATTTTGTTGGCTCGATTCCAATCAATTTAGACTAGCAATCCGCAAAAAATGAAAAACTCGAAATTATCATGATATCGAAAGCGACTTTTCATTGGCTCGATTCCAATTGAATTGGACTAGCAATTCGTCATAAATGAACAAACCCGAAGTTATCATGAAATAAAAAATCACTTTTCATTGGCTCGATTCCAATCGAATTAGACTAGCAATTCGCCCAAAACGACAGACCCGAAGTAATCATGAAGTCAAAAACCACTTTTCATTCGCTCGATTCTAGTCGAATTAGACTAGCGATTCAGTAAAAATGAACGAACCAGAAGTTATCATGTAATAAAAAGACACTTTTCGTTGGCTCGATTCCATTTGATTTAGACTAGGAATTCGCCAAAAATGAACAAACCCGAAATTATCATGAAATCAAAAGCCACTTTTCATTGGCTCTATTCCAATCTATTTAGACTAGCAATTCACCGAAAGCAAACAAACCCGAAGTTCTCATGAAATGAAAAACCACTTTTCTTTGGCTCGATTCCAATCGATTTAGACTAGCAATCTGCAAAAAACGAAAAAACACGAAATTATCATGAAATCGAAAGCCACTTTTCATTGGTTCGATTCCAATTGAATTGGACTAGCAATTCGTCATAAACAAACAAACCCGAAGTTATCGTGAAATCAAAAACCACTTTTCATTAGCTCGATTCTAATCAAATTAGACGAGCAATTCGTCAAAAAGGAACAAACCCGAAGCTATCATGAAATGAAAAACCGCAATTCTTTGGCTCGATTCCAATCGAATTAGACTAGTAATTCTCCAAAACGAACAAATCCGAAGTTATCGTGAAATCAAAACCCACTTTTCATTAGCTCGATTCCAATCGAATTAGACAAGTAATTCGCCAAAAAGGAACAAACCCGAAGTTATCATGAAACGAAAAACCGCTTTTCTTTGGCTCGATTCCAATCGATTTAGACTAGCAATTCGCCGAAAGCGAACAAACCCGAAGTTCTCATGAAATGAAAAACCACTTTTCTTTGTCTCGATTCCAATCGATTTAGACTAGCAATTCGCCGAAAGCGAACAAACCCGAAGTTCTCATGAAATGAAAAACCACTTTTCTTTGTCTCGATTCCAATCGATTTAGACTAGCAATCTGCAAAAAACGAAAAAACACGAAATTATCATGAAATCGAAAGCCACTTTTCATTGGCTCGATTCCAATTGAATTGGACTAGCAATTCGTCATAAACAAACAAACCCGAAGTTATCGTGAAATCAAAAACCACTTTTCATTAGCTCGATTCCAATCGAATTAGACGAGGAATTCGTCAAAAAGGAACAAACCCGAAGTTATCATGAAATGAAAAACCGCTTTTCTTTGGCTCGATTCCAATCGAATTAGACTAGTAATTCTCCAAAACGAACAAATCCGAAGTTATCGTGAAATCAAAAACAACTTTTCATTAGCTCGATTCCAATCGAATTAGACGAGCAATTCGCCAAAAAGGAACAAACCCGAAGATATCATGAAATGAAAAACCGCTTTTCTTTGGCTCGATTCCAATCGATTTAGACTAGCAATTCGCCGAAAGCGAACAAACCCGAAGTTCTCATGAAATGAAAAACCACTTTTCTTTGGCTCGATTCCAATCAAATTAAACTGTCGATTGGCCAAAAATGAACAACCCAAAGTTATCATAAAATCAAAAACCACTTTTCATTCGCTCGATTCCAATCGAATAAAACTTGCAATTCGCCAAAAACGAACAAACCGGAAGTTATCATGAAATCAAAATCCACATTTCGTTGGCTCGATTCCAATCAATTTAGACTAGCGATCCGCAAAAAACAAAAAAACCTGAAATTATCATGATATCGAAAGCAACTTTTCATTGGCTCGATTCCAATCGAATTGGACTAGCAATTCGTCATAAATGAACAAACCCGAAGTTATCATGAAATGAAAAATCACTTTTCATCGGCTCGATTCCAATCGAATTAGACTAGCAATTCGCCCAAAACTACAAACCCAAAGTTATCATGAAGTCAAAAACCACTTTTCATTCGCTCGATTCCAGTGGAATTAGACTAGCAATTCGGTAAAAATGAACAAACCCGAAGTTATCATGTAATAAAAAGACACTTTTCGTTGGCTCGATTCCATTTGATTTGGACTATTAATTCGCCAAAAATGAACAAACCCGAAGTTATCATGAAATCAAGAGCCACTTTTTGTTGGCTCGATTCCAATTAATTTAGACTAGCAATCCGCAAAAAAATGAAAAACTCGAAATTATCATGATATCGAAAGCCACTTTTCGTTGGCTCGATTCCAATTGAATTGGACTAGCAATTCGTCATAAAAGAACAAACCTGAAGTTATCATGAAATGAAAAACCACTTTTCATTGGCTCGATTCCAATCGAATTAGATTAGCAATTCGCCCGAAATGATAAACCCGAAGTTATCATGAAGTCAAAAACCACTTTTCATTCGCTCGATTCCAGTCGAATTAGACTAGCGATTCGGTAAAAATGAACAAACCCGAAGTTATCATGTAATAAAAAGTCATTTTTCGTTGGCTCGATTCCATTTGATTTAGACTAGGAATTCGCCAAAAAGGAACAAACCCGAAGTTGTCATGAAATCAAAAGCCACTTTTCGTTGGCTCGATTCCAATCAAATTTAGACTAGCAATCCGCAAAAAACGAACAAACCCAAAGTTATCATGGAATCAAAATCATCATTTCATTAGCTCGATCCCAATCGATTTAGACTAGAAATTCACCAAAATCAAACAAACCCGAAGTTATCATGAAATGAAAAACCACTTTCCTTTGGCTCGATTCCAATCGAATTAGACTAGTAACTCTCCAAAACGAACAAATCCGAAGTTATCGTGAAATGAAAAACCACTTTTCATTGGCTCGATTCCAATCGAATTAGACTAGAATTCGCCAAAAATGAACAAACCCAAAGTTATCATGAAATCAAAATCATCTTTTCATTAGCTCGATTCCAATCGATTTAGACTAGAAATTCCCCAAAAACGTACAAACCCGACATTATCATGGAATGAAAAACCACTTTTCATTGGCTCGATTCCAATCGAATTAACTAGAAATTCGCCAAAAATGAACAAACCGAAGTTATCACGAAATGAAAAGCCACTTTTAATTGGCTCGATTCCAAACGATTTAGACGAGCGATTCGCCAAAAATGAACAAAGTCGAAGTTATCGTGAAATCAAAAATCACTTTTCATTAGCTCGATTCCAATCGAATTGGACAAGCAATTCGCCTAAAATGAACAAACCCAACGCTATCATGAAATGAAAAACCGCTTTTCTTTGGCTCGATTCCAATAAATTTAGACTAGTAGTTCGCCGAAAATGAACGAACCCGAAGTTATCATAAAATGAAAAATCACTTTTCTTTGGCTCGATTCCAATCGAACTAGACTAGTAATTCGGCAAAAACGAACAAATCCGAAGTTATCTTGAAATAAAAAACCACTTTTCGTTAGCTCGATTCCAATCGAATTAGATGAGCAATTCGCCTAAAAGGAACAAACTCGAAGTTATCATGAAATGAAAAACCACTTTTCATTAGCTCGATTCCAATTGAATTAAACTAGCAATTCACCAAAAATGAACAAACCCGAAGTTATCAAGAAATCAAAAGCCACTTTTCATTGGCTCGATTCAAATCGATTTAGACTAGCAATTCGCCAAAAATGAACAAATTCGAAGTTATCGTGAAATCAAAAACCACTTTTCATTGGCTCGATTCCAATTGAATTGGACTATCAATTCGCCAAAAACGAACAAACCCGAAGTTATCATGAAATCAAAAGCCACTTTTCATTGGCTCGATTCCAATCGATTTAGACTAGCAATTCGCCAAAAATGAACAAATACGAAGTTATCGTGAAATCAAAAACCACTTTTCATTAGCTCGATTCGAATCGAATTAGATGAGTATTTCGCCAAAAATGAAAAAGCCCCAAGTTATCATGAAATCAAAAGCCACTTTTCATTGGCTCAATTCCAGTTGAATTGGACTAGCAATTTGTCGAAAAAACAAACAAACCCGAAGTTATCATGAAATGAAAAACCACTTTTCTTTGGCTCGATTCCAATCGAATTAGACTAGCAATTTGCCAAAAATGAACAAATTCGAAGTTATCATGAAATCAAAAACCGCTTTTCATTAGCTCGATTCCAATCGACTTAGATGAGCAATTCGCCAAAAAGGAACAAACCCGAAGTTATTATGAAATGAAAAAATGCTTTTCTTTGGCTCGTTTCTAACCGATTTAGACTAACAGTTCGCCGAAAACGAACAAACCCAAAGTTGTGAAGAAATGAAAAACCAGTTTTCTTTGGCTCGTTTCCTATCGAATTAAAATAGCAATTTACCAAAAATGAATAAACCCAAAGTTATCATTAAATCAAAAACCACTTTTCATTCACTCAATTCCAATCGAATTAGACTAGCAATTTGCTGAAAATGAACAAACCGGAAGTTATCATGAAATCAAAAGCCACTTTTCGTTGGCTCGATTCAAATTGATTTAGACTAGCAATTCGAAAAAATAAAAAAACCTGAAGTTATCAGGAAATCAAAAGCCACTTTTCATTGGCTCGATTCCAAATGAGTTGGACTAGCAATTCTCCAAAAATGAACAAACCCGAAGTTATCATGAAATGAAAAACCACTTTTCATTGGCTCGATTCCAATCGAATTAGACTAGAATTCGCCAAAAATGAACAAACCCAAAGTTATCATGAAATCAAAATCATCTTTTCATTAGCTCGATTCCAATCGATTTAGACTAGAAATTCCCCAAAAACGTACAAACCCGGCGTTATCATGGAATGAAAAACCACTTTTCATTGGCTCGATTCCAATCGAATTAACTAGCAATTCGCCAAAAATGAACAAACCGAAGTTATCACGAAATGAAAAGCCACTTTTCATTGGCTCGGTTCCAAACGATTTAGACGAGCGATTCGCCAAAAATGAACAAAGTCGAAGTTATCATGAAATCAAAAATCACTTTTCATTAGCTCGATTCCAATCGAATTAGACAAGCAATTCGCCAAAAACGAACAAACCCGAAGTTATCATGAAATCAAAAGCCACTTTTCATTGGCTCGATTCCAATCGATTTAGACTAGCAATTCGCCAAAAATGAACAAATACGAAGTTATCGTGAAATCAAAAACCACTTTTCATTAGCTCGATTCGAATCGAATTAGATGAGTATTTCGCCAAAAATGAAAAAGCCCCAAGTTATCATGAAATCAAAAGCCACTTTTCATTGGCTCAATTCCAGTTGAATTGGACTAGCAATTTGTCGAAAAACGAACAAACCCGAAGTTATCATGAAATGAAAAACCACTTTTCTTTGGCTCGATTCCAATCGAATTAGACTAGCAATTTGCCAAAAATGAACAAATTCGAAGTTATCATGAAATCAAAAATCGCTTTTCATTAGCTCGATTCCAATCGAATTAGATGAGCAATTCGCCAAAAAGGAACAAACCCGAAGTTATAATGAAATGAAAAAATGCTTTTCTTTGGCTCGTTTCTAACCGATTTAGACTAACAATTCACCGAAAACGAACAAACCCAAAGTTGTGAAGAAATGAAAAACCAGTTTTCTTTGGCTCGTTTCCTATCGAATTAAACTAGCAATTTACCAAAAATGAATAAACCCAAAGTTATCATTAAATCAAAAACCACTTTTCATTCACTCGATTCCAATCGAATTAGACTAGCAATTTGCTGAAAATGAACAAACCGGAAGTTATCATGAAATCAAAAGCCACTTTTCGTTGGCTCGATTCAAATTGATTTAGACTAGCAATTCGAAAAAATAAAAAAACCTGAAGTTATAAGGAAATCAAAAGCCACTTTTCATTAGCTCGATTCCAATTGAGTTGGACTAGCAATTCTCCAAAAATGAACAAACCCGAAGTTATCATGAAATGAAAAACCACTTTTCATTGGCTCGATTCCAATCGAATTAGACTAGAATTCGCCTAAAATGAACAAACCCAAAGTTATCATGAAATCAAAATCATCTTTTCATTAGCTCGATTCCAATCGATTTAGACTAGAAATTCCCCAAAAACGTACAAACCCGACGTTATCATGGAATGAAAAACCACTTTTCATTGGCTCGATTCCAATCGAATTAACTAGAAATTCGCCAAAAATGAACAAACCGAAGTTATCACGAAATGAAAAGACACTTTTAATTGGCTCGATTCCAAACGATTTAGACGAGCGATTCGCCAAAAATGAACAAAGTCGAAGTTATCGTGAAATCAAAAATCACTTTTCATTAGCTCGATTCCAATCGAATTGGACAAGCAATTCGCCAAAAATGAACAAACCCAACGCTATCATGAAATGAAAAACCGCTTTTCTTTGGCTCGATTCCAATAAATTTAGACTAGCAGTTTGCCGAAAATGAACGAACCCGAAGTTATCATAAAATGAAAAATCACTTTTCTTTGGCTCGATTCCAATCGAATTAGACTAGTAATTCGGCAAAAACGAACAAATCCGAAGTTATCTTGAAATAAAAAACCACTTTTCGTTAGCTCGATTCCAATCGAATAAGATGAGCAATTCGCCTAAAAGGAACAAACTCGAAGTTATCATGAAATGAAAAACCACTTTTCATTAGCTCGATTCCAATCGATTTAGACTAGCAATTCGTCGAAAACGAACAAACCCGAAGTTCTCATGAAATGAAAAACCACTTTTCTTTTGCTCGAGTCCAATCGAATTTGACTATCGATTGGCCAAAAACGAACAAACCTGAAGTTATAATAAAATCAAAAACCACTTTTCATTCGCTCGATTCCAATCGAATAAAACTTGGAATTTGCCAAAAACGAACAAACCCGAAGTTATCATGAAATCAAAAGCCACATTTCGTTGGCTCGATTCCAATCGATTTAGACTAGCAATCCACAAAAAATGAAAAAACCCGAAGTTATCATTAAATCGAAAACCACTTTTCATTGGCTCGATTCCAATTGAATTGTAATAGCAATTCATCATAAACGAACAAACCCGAAGTTATCATGAAATGAAAAACCACTTTTCATTGGCTCGATTCCAATTGAATTAGACTATCGATTGGCCAGAAACGAACAAACCCGGAGTTATCATACAATCAAAAACCACTTTTCATTCGCTCGATTCCAATCGAATAAAACTTGTAATTTGCCAAAAATGAACAAACCCGAAGTTATCATGATATCAAAAGCCACATTTCGTTGGCTCAATTCCAAACGATTTAGACTAGAAATCCCAAAAAACGAAAAAACCCGAAGTTATCATGAAATCGAAAGCCACTTTTATTGGCTCGATTCCAATTGAATTGGACTAGCAATTCGTCACAAACGAACAAACCCGAAGTTATCATGAAATGAAAAACCACTTTTCATTGGCTCGATTCCGATCGAATTAGGCTAAAATTCGCCAAAAACGAACAAACGTGAAGTCATCATGAAATGAAAAATCATCTTTTCGTTAGCTCGATTCCAATCGATTTAGATTAGAGATTTCCCAAAAACGAACAAATCCAAAGTTATCATAGAATGAAAAAACACTTTTCTTTAGCTCGATTCCAATCGAATTAGACTAGCAATTCACCAAAAATGAACAAACCCGAAGTTATCATGAAATTAAAAGCCACTTTTCATTGGCTCAATTCCTGTTGAATTGGACTAGCAATTCGCTAAACACGAACAAACACGAAGTTATCATGAAATGAAAAACCACTTTTCTTTGGCTCGATTCCAATCGAATTAGGCTAGCAATTCGCCAAAAATGAAAAAACCCAAAGTTATTATGAAATGAAAAACCACTTTTCATTCGCTCGATTCCAAAGTTATTATGAAATCAAAAACCACTTTTCATTCGCTCGATTCCAATCGAATTAAACTAGCAATTTGCCAAAAAATGAACAAACCCGAAGTTATCATGAAATCAAAAGCCACTTTTTGTTGGCTCGATTCAAATCGATTTAGACTCACAATTCACAAAAAATGAAAAAACCCGAAGTTACCATGAAATCAAAAGCAAGTTTTCATTGGTTCGATTCCAATTGAATTGGACTAGCAATTCGCCATATACGAACAAACCCGAAGTTATCATGAAATCAAAAGCGACTTTTCATTGGCTCAATTCCAGTGGAATCGGACTAGTAATTTGCCAAAAACGAACGAACACGAAGTTATCATGAAATGAAAAACCACTTTTCTTTGGCTCGATTCCAATCGAATTAGACTAGTAATTCGCCAAAATGGAACAAACCCGAAGTTATCATGAAATGAAAAACCGCTTTTCTTGGCTCAATTCTAATCGATTTAGACTCGCAATTCGTCGAAAATGAAAACCTGAAGTTATCATGAAATGAAAAACCGCTTTTCTTGGCTCAATTCCAATCGATCTAGACTAGCAATTCGCCGAAAATGAAGAAACCCGAAGTTATCATGAAATAAAAAACCACTATTCTTTGGCTAGATTCCAATTGAATTTAGACTAGCAATCCGCAAAAATGAAAAAAACCCGAAGTTATCATGAAATCGAAAGCCACTTTTCTTGGCTCAATTCCAATTGAATTGGACTAGCAATTCACTAAAAATAAACAAACCCGAAGTTATCATGAAATGAAAAACCACTTTTCTTTGGCTCGATTCCAATCGAATTAGACTAGCAATTTGCCAAAAATGAACAAACCCGAAGTTATCATGAAATGAAAAACCACTTTTCTTTGGCTCGATTCCAATCGAATTAGACTAGCAATTCGCCAAAAACGAACAAATTCGAAGTTATCGCGAAATCAAAAACCACTTTTCATTAGCTCGATTCCAATCGAAGTAGACGAGCAATTCGCCAAAAAGGAACAAACACGATGTTATCATCAAATGAAAACCCGCTTTTCTTTGGCTCGATTCCAATCGATTTAGACTAGCAATTCATCGAAAATGAACAAACCCAAAGTTATCGTGAAATGAAAAACCACTTTTCTTTAGCTCGTTTCCAATCGAATTAGACTAGCAATTTGCCAAAAATGAACAAACCCGAAGTTATCATGGAATCAAAATCATCTTTCCAGTAGCTCGATCCCAATCGATTTAGACTAGCAATTCACCAAAATCGAACAAACCCGAAGTTATCCTGAAATGAAAAACCACTTTCCTTTGGCTTGATTCCAATCAAATTAGACTAGCAATTCGCCAAAAATGAACAAACCCAAAGTTATCATGAAATCAAAAGCCACTTTTCATTGGCTCGATTCCAATCGATTTATACTAGCAATTCGCAAAAATTGAACAAATCCGAAGTTATCGTGAAATCAGAAACCACTTTTCATTAGCTCGATTCCAATCGAATTAGACGAGCATTTCGCCAAAAATGAACAAACCCGAAGTTATCATGAAATCAAAAGCCACTTTTCATTGGGCTCAATTCAAGTTGAATTGGACTAGCAATTCACTGAAAAATAAACAAACCCGAAGTTATCATGAAATGAAAAACCAATTTTCTTTGGCTCGAATCCAATCGAATTAGACAAGCAATTCGCCAAAAACGAACAAATTCGAAGTTATCGTGAAATCAAAAATCACTTTTCATTAGCTCGATTCCAATCGAATTAGACGAGCAATTCGCCAAAAAGGAACAAACCCGACGTTATCATCAAATGAAAACCCGCTTTTTTTGCCTCGATTCCTATCGATTTAGACTAGCAATTCATCGAAAATGAACAAACCCGAAGTTATCGTGAAATGAAAAACTCTTTTCTTTGGCTCGTTTCCAATCGAATTAGACTAGCAATTTGCCAAAAATTAACAAACCCGAAGTTATCATGAAATCAAAAACCACTTTTCATTCACTCTATTCCAATCGAATTGGACTAGCAATTTGCCAAAAACGAACAAACCCGAAGTAATCATGAAATCAAAAGCCAATTTTCGTTGGCTGAATTCCAATCGATTTAGACTAGCAATTCGAAAAAACAAAAAACCCCGAAGTTATCAGGAAATCAAAAGTCGTTTTTCATTGGCTCGATTCCAATTGAATTGGACTAGCAACTCGCCAAAAATGAACAAACCCGATGTTATCATGAAATGATAAGCCACTTTTCATTGGCTCGATTCCAATCGAATTAGACTAGAATTCGCAAAAAACGAACATACCCAAAGTTATCATGAAATCAAAATCATCTTTTCATTTGCTCGATTCCAATCGATTTAGCAATTCGCCAAACATGAACAAACCGAAGTTATCGTGAAATCAAAAGCCACTTTTCATTGGCTCGATTCCAATCGATTTAGACTAGCAATTCGCCAAAAATGAACAAACCGAAGTTATCGTGAAATCAAAAGCCACTTTTCATTGGCTCGATTCCAATCGATTTAGAATAGCAATTTGCCAAAAATGAACAAATCCGAAGTTATCATGAAATCAGAAACCACTTTTCATTAGCTCGATTCCAATCGAATTAGGCGAGAAATTCGCCAAAAATGAACAAACACAACGTTATCAATAAATGAAAAACCACTTTTCTTTGGCTCGATTCCAATCGAATTAGGCGAGAAATTCGCCAAAAATGAACAAACACAACGTTATCAATAAATGAAAAACCACTTTTCTTTGGCTCGATTCCAATCAATTTAGACTAGCAATTCATCGAAAATGAACGAACCCGAAGTTATCATGAAATGAAAAACCACTTTTCTTTGGCTCGATTCCAATCGAGTTAGACTAGTAATTCGCCAAAACGAACAAATTCGAAGTTATCGTGAAATCAAAAACCACTTTTCATTAGCTCGATTCCAATCGAATTGGACGAGCAATTCGCCAAAAAATAACAAACCTGAAGTTATCATGAAATGAAAAACCGCTTTTCTTTGGCTCGATTCCAATCGAATTGGACAAGCAATTCGCCAAAAATGAACAAGCCCGAAGTTATCATGAAATGAAATGCCACTTTTCATTGGCTCGATTCCAATCGAATTCGACTAGCAATCCGCAAAAAAACGAAAAACCCAAAATTATCATGATATCGAAAGCCACTTTTCATTGGCTCGGTTCCAATTGAATTGGACTAGCAATTCGTCATAAATGAACAAACCCGAAGTTATCATGAAATGAAAAACCACTTTTCATTGGCTCGATTCCAATCAAATTAGACTAGCAATTTGCCAAAACGACAAATCCAAAGTTATCATGAAGTCGAAAACCACTTTTCATTCGCTCAATTCCAGTCGAATTATACTAGCGATTCGGTAAAAATGAACAAACCCGAAGTTATCATGTAATCAAAAGACATTTTTCGTTGGCTCGATTCCATTTGATTTAGACTAGGAATTCGCCAAAAATGAACAAACCCAAAGTTATCATGAAATCAAAAGCCACTTTTCATTGGCTCTATTCCAATCGATTTAGACTAGCAATTTGCAAAAAATGAACAAACCCGAAGTTATCATGAAATCAAAAGCCACTTTTCATTAACTCGATTCCAATTGAATTGGAATAGCAATTCGCCAAAAACGAACAAACACGAAGTTATCATGAAATGAAAAACTACTATTCATTGGCTCGATTCCAATCGAATTAGCCTAGCAATTTGCCAAAAACGAACAAACCCAAAGTTATCATGGAATCAAAATCATCTTTTCATTAGCTCGATCCCGATCGATTTAGACTAGAAATTCACCAAAATCAAACAAACCCAAAGTTATCATGAAATGAAAAACCAATTTCCTTTGGCTCGATTCCAATCGAATTAGACTAGTAACTCTCCAAAACGAACAAATTCGAAGTTATCGTGAAATGAAAAACCAATTTTCATTAGCTCGATTCCAATCGAATTAGACGAGCAATTCTCCAAAAAGGTACAAACCCGAAGTTACCATGAAATGAAAAATCGCTTTTCTTTGGCTCGATTCCAATCGATTTAGATCGGCAATTCTCCGAAAGCGAACAAACCCGAAGTTCTCATGAAATGAAAAACCACTTTTCTTTGGCTCGATTCCAATCGATTTAGACTAGCAATCCGCAAAAAACGAAAAAACCCGAAATTATCACAAAATCGAAAGCCACTTTTCATTGGCTCGATTCCAATTGAATTGGACTAGCAATTCGTCATAAACGAACAAACCAGAAGTTATCATGAAATCAAAAACCACTTTTCATTCACTCGATTCCAATCGAATTAGACTACTAAATCGCCAAAAATGAACAAACCCGAAGTTATCATGAAATCAAAAGCAACTTTTCGTTGGCTCGATTCCAATCGATTTAGACTAGCAATTTGAAAAAACAAAAAAACCCAAAGTTATCAGGAAATCAAAAGTCACTTTTCATTGGCTCGATTCCAATTGAATTGGACTAGCAATTTGCCAAAAACGAACAAACCCAAAGTTATCATGAAATGAAAAACCACTTTTCTTTGGCTCAATTCCAATCGAATTAGACTAGAATTCGCAAAAAATGAACAAACCAAAAGTTATCATGAAATCAAAATCATCTTTTCATTAGCTCGATTCCAATCGATTTAGACTAGAAATTCTCCAAAAACGAACAAACACGAAGTTATCATGAAATGAAAAGCCACTTTTCATTGGCTCGATTTCAATTGAATTGGACTAGCAATTCGCCAAAAACTAACAAACCCGAAGTTATCAAGAAATCAAAAGCCACTTTTCATTGGCTCGATTCCAATCGATTTAGACTAGCAATTCGCCAAAAATGAACAAATCCGAAGTTATTGTGAAATCAAAAACCACTTTTCATTGGCTCGACTCCAACTGAATTGGACTAGCAATTCGCCAAAAACGAACAAACCCGAAGTTATCAAGAAATCAAAAGCCACTTTTCATTAGCTCGATTCCAATTGAATTGGACTAGCAATTTGCCGAAAAAGAACAAACCCGAAGTTATCATGAAATGAAAAATCACTTTTCTTTGGCTCGATTCCAATCGAATTAGACTAGCAATTCGCAAAAAATGAACAAATTCGAAGTTATCATGAAATCAAAAACCACTTTTCATTAGCTCGTTTCCAATCGAATTAGACGAGCAATTCGCCAAGAATGAAAAAATCCGAAGTTATCATGAAATGGAAAATCACTTTTCATTGGCTCGATTCCAATCGAATTAGAATAGCAATTCGCCAAAAATGAACAAAGCCAAAAGTTATCATCAAATAAAAATCAACTTTTCATTTGCTTGATTCCAATCGATTTAGATTAGGAATTCACCAAAAACGAACAAACCTGAAGTTATCGTGAAATGAAAAACCACTTTTCTTTGGCACAATTCCAATCGAATTAGACTAGCAATTCGCCCAAAACGGACAAGCTCGAAGTTATCATGAAGTCAAAAATCACTTTTCATTCGCTCGATTCCAATTGAATTAGACCGGCAATTTGGCAAAAATGAACAAACCTGAAGTTATCATGTATTCAAAGGACACTTTTCGTTGGCTCGATTCCATTCGATTTAGACTTGCAATTCGCCAAAAATGAACAAACCCGAAGTTATCATGAAATCAAAAGCAACTTTTCATCGGCTCAATTCCAATCGATTTAGACTAGCAATTCGCAAAAAATGAACAAACTCGAAGTTATCATGAAATCAAAAGTCACTTTTCATTGGCTCAATTCCAATTGAATTGGAATAGCAATTCGCCAAAAACGAGCGAACAGGAAGTTATCATGAAATGAAAAACTACTGTTCATTGGCTCGATTCCAATCGAATTAGAATAGCAATTTGCCAAAAATGAACAAATTTGAAGTTATCATGAAATCAGAAACCACGTTTCATTAGCTCGATTCCAATCGAGTTAGACTAGAAATTTGTCGAAAATGAGAAACCCAACGTTATCATGAAATGAAAAACCGCTTTTCTTTGGCTCGATTTCAATCAATTTAGACTAGCAATTCGTCGAAAATGAATGAACCTAAAGTTATCATGAAATCAAAATCATCTTTTCATTTGCTAGATTCCATTCGATTTAGACTAGAAATTCCCCAAAAACGAACAAATTCGAAGTTATCATGGAATGAAAAACCACTTTTCATTGGCTCAATTCCAATCCAATTAGACTAGCAATTCTCCAAAAATGAAAAAACCGAAGTTATCATGAAATCAAAAGCCACTTTTCAATGGCTCGATTCCAATCGATTTAGAATAGCAATTTGCCAAAAATGAACAAATCCGAAGTTATCATGAAATCAGAAACCACTTTTCATTAGCTCGATTCTAATCGAATTAGACGAGAAATTCACCAAAAAGGAACAAACCCGAAGTTATCATGAAATGAAAACCCGCTTTTCTTTTGGTCGATTCCAATCGATTTAGACTAGCAATTCGCCGAAAGCGAACAAACCCGAAGTTCTCATGAAATGAAAAATCACTTTTCTTTGGCTCGATTCCAATCGAATTAAACTGTCGATTGGCCAAAAATGAACAACCCGAAGTTATCATAAAATCAAAAATCACTTTTCATTAGCTCGATTCCAACCGAATAAAACTTGCAATTCGCCAAAAACGAACAAACCCGAAGTTATCAAGAAATCAAAAGCCACATTTTGTTGGCTCGATTCCAATAAATTTAGACTAGCAATCTGTAAAAAATGAAAAACTCGAAATTATCATGATATCGAAAGCGACTTTTCATTGGCTCGATTCCAATTGAATTGGACTAGCAATTCGTCATAAATGAACAAACCCGAAGTTATCATGAAATGAAAAACCACTTTTCATTGGCTCGATTCCAATCGAATTAGACTAGCAATTCGCCCAAAACGACAAACCCGAAGTTATCATGAAGTAAAAAACCACTTTTCATTCGCTCAATTCTAGTCGAATTAGACTAGCGATTCGGTAAAAATGAACAAACCAGAAGTTATCTGTAATAAAAAGACACTTTTCCTTGGCTCGATTCCATTTGATTTAGACTAGGAATTCGCCAAAAATGAACAAACCCAAAATTATCATGAAATCAAAAGCCACTTTTCATTGGCTCTATTCCAATCGATTTAGACTAGCAATTCGCCGAAAGCAAACAAACCCGAGGTTCTCAAGAAATGAAAAACCACTTTTCTTTGGCTCGATTCCAATCGATTTAGACTAGCAATCTGCAAAAAATGAAAAAACACGAAATTATCATGAAATCGAAAGCCACTTTTCATTGGCTCGATTCCAATCGAATTAGACTAGCAATTCGCCCAAAACGACAAACCCGAAGTTATCATGAAGTCAAAAACCACTTTTCATTCGCTCGATTCTAGTCGAATTAGACTAGCGATTCGGTAAAAATGAACAAACCCGAAGTTATCATGTAATAAAAAAAAACTTTTCGTTGGCTCGATTCCATTTGATTTAGACTAGGAATTCGCCAAAAATGAACAAACCCAAAGTTATCATGAAATCAAAAGCCACTTTTCATTGGCTCTATTCCAATCGATTTAGGCTAGCAATTCGCCGAAAGCGAACAAACCCAAAGTTCTCATGAAATGAAAAACCAGTTTTCTTTATCTCGATTCCAATCAATTTAGACTAGCAATCTGCAAAAAATGAAAAACATGAAATTATTATGAAATCGAAAGCCACTTTTCATTGCCTCGATTCCAATTGAATTGGACTAGCAATTCGTCATTAACAAACAAACCCGAAGTTATCGTGAAATCAAAAACCACTTTTCATTAGCTCGATTCCAATCGAATTAGACGAGCAATTCGCCAAAAAGGAAAAACCCGAAGTTATCATGAAATGAAAAACCGCTTTTCTTTGGCTCGATTCCAATCGAATTAGACTAGTAATTCTCCAAAACGAACAAATCCGAAGTTATCATGAAATCAAAAACAACTTTTCATTAGCTCGATTCCTATCGAATTAGACGAGCAATTCGCCAAAAAGGAACAAACCCGAAGTTATCATGAAATGAAAAACCGCTTTTCTTTGGCTCGATTCCAATCGATTTAGACTAGCAATTCGCCGAAAGCGAACAAACCCGAAGTTCTCATGAAATGAAAAACCACTTTTCTTTGGCTCGATTCCAATCAAATTAAACTATCGATTGGCCAAAAACGAACAACCCGAAGTTATCATAAAATCAAAAACCACTTTTCATTCGCTCGATTCCAAACGAATAAAACTTGCAATTCACCAAAAACGAACAAATCGGAAGTTATCATGAAATCAAAATCCACATTTTGTTGGCTCGATTCCAATCAATTTAGACTAGTGATCCGCAAAAAACAAAAAACCCGAAATTATCATGATATCGAAAGCGACTTTTCATTGGCTCGATTCCAATTGAATTGGACTAGCAAATCGTCATAAATGAACAAACCCGAAGTTATCATGAAATGAAAAACCACTTTCAGAAACCACGTTTCATTAGCTCGATTCCAATCGAATTGGACTAGCAATTCGTCGAAATGAAAAACCACTTTCAGAAACCACGTTTCATTAGCTCGATTCCAATCGAATTGGACTAGCAATTCGTCGAAATGAAAAACCACTTTCAGAAACCACGTTTCATTAGCTCGATTCCAATCGAATTGGACTAGCAATTCGTCGAAATGAAAAACCACTTTCAGAAACCACGTTTCATTAGCTCGATTCCAATCGAATTGGACTAGCAATTCGTCGAAATGAAAAACCACTTTCAGAAACCACGTTTCATTAGCTCGATTCCAATCGAATTGGACTAGCAATTCGTCGAAATGAAAAACCACTTTCAGAAACCACGTTTCATTAGCTCGATTCCAATCGAATTGGACTAGCAATTCGTCGAAATGAAAAACCACTTTCAGAAACCACGTTTCATTAGCTCGATTCCAATCGAATTGGACTAGCAATTCGTCGAAATGAAAAACCACTTTCAGAAACCACGTTTCATTAGCTCGATTCCAATCGAATTGGACTAGCAATTCGTCGAAATGAAAAACCACTTTCAGAAACCACGTTTCATTAGCTCGATTCCAATCGAATTGGACTAGCAATTCGTCGAAATGAAAAACCACTTTCAGAAACCACGTTTCATTAGCTCGATTCCAATCGAATTGGACTAGCAATTCGTCGAAATGAAAAACCACTTTCAGAAACCACGTTTCATTAGCTCGATTCCAATCGAATTGGACTAGCAATTCGTCGAAATGAAAAACCACTTTCAGAAACCACGTTTCATTAGCTCGATTCCAATCGAATTGGACTAGCAATTCGTCGAAATGAAAAACCACTTTCAGAAACCACGTTTCATTAGCTCGATTCCAATCGAATTGGACTAGCAATTCGTCGAAATGAAAAACCACTTTCAGAAACCACGTTTCATTAGCTCGATTCCAATCGAATTGGACTAGCAATTCGTCGAA
The DNA here is from genome assembly GCF_002742605.1 of Olea europaea var. sylvestris. Classification (NCBI taxonomy): domain Eukaryota; kingdom Viridiplantae; phylum Streptophyta; class Magnoliopsida; order Lamiales; family Oleaceae; genus Olea; species Olea europaea. The sequence goes on along the minus strand of NW_019263736.1, from coordinate 208,463 downwards.
ATGAAAAACCACTTTCAGAAACCACGTTTCATTAGCTCGATTCCAATCGAATTGGACTAGCAATTCGTCGAAATGAAAAACCACTTTCAGAAACCACGTTTCATTAGCTCGATTCCAATCGAATTGGACTAGCAATTCGTCGAAATGAAAAACCACTTTCAGAAACCACGTTTCATTAGCTCGATTCCAATCGAATTGGACTAGCAATTCGTCGAAATGAAAAACCACTTTCAGAAACCACGTTTCATTAGCTCGATTCCAATCGAATTGGACTAGCAATTCGTCGAAATGAAAAACCACTTTCAGAAACCACGTTTCATTAGCTCGATTCCAATCGAATTGGACTAGCAATTCGTCGAAATGAAAAACCACTTTCAGAAACCACGTTTCATTAGCTCGATTCCAATCGAATTGGACTAGCAATTCGTCGAAATGAAAAACCACTTTCAGAAACCACGTTTCATTAGCTCGATTCCAATCGAATTGGACTAGCAATTCGTCGAAATGAAAAACCACTTTCAGAAACCACGTTTCATTAGCTCGATTCCAATCGAATTGGACTAGCAATTCGTCGAAATGAAAAACCACTTTCAGAAACCACGTTTCATTAGCTCGATTCCAATCGAATTGGACTAGCAATTCGTCGAAATGAAAAACCACTTTCAGAAACCACGTTTCATTAGCTCGATTCCAATCGAATTGGACTAGCAATTCGTCGAAATGAAAAACCACTTTCAGAAACCACGTTTCATTAGCTCGATTCCAATCGAATTGGACTAGCAATTCGTCGAAATGAAAAACCACTTTCAGAAACCACGTTTCATTAGCTCGATTCCAATCGAATTGGACTAGCAATTCGTCGAAATGAAAAACCACTTTCAGAAACCACGTTTCATTAGCTCGATTCCAATCGAATTGGACTAGCAATTCGTCGAAATGAAAAACCACTTTCAGAAACCACGTTTCATTAGCTCGATTCCAATCGAATTGGACTAGCAATTCGTCGAAATGAAAAACCACTTTCAGAAACCACGTTTCATTAGCTCGATTCCAATCGAATTGGACTAGCAATTCGTCGAAATGAAAAACCACTTTCAGAAACCACGTTTCATTAGCTCGATTCCAATCGAATTGGACTAGCAATTCGTCGAAATGAAAAACCACTTTCAGAAACCACGTTTCATTAGCTCGATTCCAATCGAATTGGACTAGCAATTCGTCGAAATGAAAAACCACTTTCAGAAACCACGTTTCATTAGCTCGATTCCAATCGAATTGGACTAGCAATTCGTCGAAATGAAAAACCACTTTCAGAAACCACGTTTCATTAGCTCGATTCCAATCGAATTGGACTAGCAATTCGTCGAAATGAAAAACCACTTTCAGAAACCACGTTTCATTAGCTCGATTCCAATCGAATTGGACTAGCAATTCGTCGAAATGAAAAACCACTTTCAGAAACCACGTTTCATTAGCTCGATTCCAATCGAATTGGACTAGCAATTCGTCGAAATGAAAAACCACTTTCAGAAACCACGTTTCATTAGCTCGATTCCAATCGAATTGGACTAGCAATTCGTCGAAATGAAAAACCACTTTCAGAAACCACGTTTCATTAGCTCGATTCCAATCGAATTGGACTAGCAATTCGTCGAAATGAAAAACCACTTTCAGAAACCACGTTTCATTAGCTCGATTCCAATCGAATTGGACTAGCAATTCGTCGAAATGAAAAACCACTTTCAGAAACCACGTTTCATTAGCTCGATTCCAATCGAATTGGACTAGCAATTCGTCGAAATGAAAAACCACTTTCAGAAACCACGTTTCATTAGCTCGATTCCAATCGAATTGGACTAGCAATTCGTCGAAATGAAAAACCACTTTCAGAAACCACGTTTCATTAGCTCGATTCCAATCGAATTGGACTAGCAATTCGTCGAAATGAAAAACCACTTTCAGAAACCACGTTTCATTAGCTCGATTCCAATCGAATTGGACTAGCAATTCGTCGAAATGAAAAACCACTTTCAGAAACCACGTTTCATTAGCTCGATTCCAATCGAATTGGACTAGCAATTCGTCGAAATGAAAAACCACTTTCAGAAACCACGTTTCATTAGCTCGATTCCAATCGAATTGGACTAGCAATTCGTCGAAATGAAAAACCACTTTCAGAAACCACGTTTCATTAGCTCGATTCCAATCGAATTGGACTAGCAATTCGTCGAAATGAAAAACCACTTTCAGAAACCACGTTTCATTAGCTCGATTCCAATCGAATTGGACTAGCAATTCGTCGAAATGAAAAACCACTTTCAGAAACCACGTTTCATTAGCTCGATTCCAATCGAATTGGACTAGCAATTCGTCGAAATGAAAAACCACTTTCAGAAACCACGTTTCATTAGCTCGATTCCAATCGAATTGGACTAGCAATTCGTCGAAATGAAAAACCACTTTCAGAAACCACGTTTCATTAGCTCGATTCCAATCGAATTGGACTAGCAATTCGTCGAAATGAAAAACCACTTTCAGAAACCACGTTTCATTAGCTCGATTCCAATCGAATTGGACTAGCAATTCGTCGAAATGAAAAACCACTTTCAGAAACCACGTTTCATTAGCTCGATTCCAATCGAATTGGACTAGCAATTCGTCGAAATGAAAAACCACTTTCAGAAACCACGTTTCATTAGCTCGATTCCAATCGAATTGGACTAGCAATTCGTCGAAATGAAAAACCACTTTCAGAAACCACGTTTCATTAGCTCGATTCCAATCGAATTGGACTAGCAATTCGTCGAAATGAAAAACCACTTTCAGAAACCACGTTTCATTAGCTCGATTCCAATCGAATTGGACTAGCAATTCGTCGAAATGAAAAACCACTTTCAGAAACCACGTTTCATTAGCTCGATTCCAATCGAATTGGACTAGCAATTCGTCGAAATGAAAAACCACTTTCAGAAACCACGTTTCATTAGCTCGATTCCAATCGAATTGGACTAGCAATTCGTCGAAATGAAAAACCACTTTCAGAAACCACGTTTCATTAGCTCGATTCCAATCGAATTGGACTAGCAATTCGTCGAAATGAAAAACCACTTTCAGAAACCACGTTTCATTAGCTCGATTCCAATCGAATTGGACTAGCAATTCGTCGAAATGAAAAACCACTTTCAGAAACCACGTTTCATTAGCTCGATTCCAATCGAATTGGACTAGCAATTCGTCGAAATGAAAAACCACTTTCAGAAACCACGTTTCATTAGCTCGATTCCAATCGAATTGGACTAGCAATTCGTCGAAATGAAAAACCACTTTCAGAAACCACGTTTCATTAGCTCGATTCCAATCGAATTGGACTAGCAATTCGTCGAAATGAAAAACCACTTTCAGAAACCACGTTTCATTAGCTCGATTCCAATCGAATTGGACTAGCAATTCGTCGAAATGAAAAACCACTTTCAGAAACCACGTTTCATTAGCTCGATTCCAATCGAATTGGACTAGCAATTCGTCGAAATGAAAAACCACTTTCAGAAACCACGTTTCATTAGCTCGATTCCAATCGAATTAGACGAGCAATTCGCCAAAAAGGAACAAACCCGAAGCTATCCACTTTTCCTTGGCTCGATTCCATTTGATTTAGACTAGGAATTCGCCAAAAATGAACGAACCCGAAGTTATCATGAAATGAAAAATCACTTTTCATCGGCTCGATTCCAATCGAATTAGACTAGCAATTCGCCCAAAACGACAAACCTAAAGTTATCATGAAGTCAAAAACCACTTTTCATTCGCTCGATTCCAATGGAATTAGACTAGCGATTCGGTAAAAATGAACAAGCCCGAAGTTATCATGTAATAAAAAGACACTTTTCGTTGGCTCGATTCCATTTGATTTGGACTAGGAATTCGCCAAAAATGAACAAACCCGAAGTTATCATGAAATCAAAAGACACTTTTTGTTGGCTCGATTCCAATTAATTTAGACTACCAATCCGCAAAAAAATGAAAAACTCGAAATTATCATGATATCGAAAGCCACTTTTCGTTGGCTCGATTCCAATTGAATTGGACTAGCAATTCGTCATAAAAGAACAAACCCAAAGTTATCATGAAATGAAAAAGCACTTTTCATTGGCTCGATTCCAATCGAATTAGACTAGCAATTCGCCCGAAATGACAAACCCGAAGTTATCATGAAGTCAAAAACCACTTTTCATTCGCTCGATTCCAGTCGAATTAGACTAGCGATTCGGTAAAAATGAACAAACCCGAAGTTATCATGTAATAAAGAGACATTTTTCGTTGGCTCGATTCCATTTGATTTAGACTAGGAATTCGCCAAAAAGGAACAAACCCGAAGTTTTCATGAAATCAAAAGCCACTTTTCGTTGGCTCGATTCCAATCAAATTTAGACTAGCAATCCGCAAAAAACGAATAAACCCAAAGTTATCATGGAATCAAAATCATCTTTTCATTAGCTCGATCCCGATCGATTTAGACTAGAAATTCACCAAAATCAAACAAACCCAAAGTTATCATGAAATGAAAAACCACTTTCCTTAGGCTTGATTCCAATCGAATTAGACAAGCAATTCGCCAAAAAGGAACAAACCCGAAGTTATCATGTAATAAAGAGACATTTTTCGTTGGCTCGATTCCATTTGATTTAGACTAGGAATTCGCCAAAAAGGAACAAACCCGAAGTTATCATGTAATAAAGAGACATTTTTCGTTGGCTCGATTCCATTTGATTTAGACTAGGAATTCGCCAAAAAGGAACAAACCCGAAGTTATCATGTAATAAAGAGACATTTTTCGTTGGCTCGATTCCATTTGATTTAGACTAGGAATTCGCCAAAAAGGAACAAACCCGAAGTTATCATGTAATAAAGAGACATTTTTCGTTGGCTCGATTCCATTTGATTTAGACTAGGAATTCGCCAAAAAGGAACAAACCCGAAGTTATCATGTAATAAAGAGACATTTTTCGTTGGCTCGATTCCATTTGATTTAGACTAGGAATTCGCCAAAAAGGAACAAACCCGAAGTTATCATGTAATAAAGAGACATTTTTCGTTGGCTCGATTCCATTTGATTTAGACTAGGAATTCGCCAAAAAGGAACAAACCCGAAGTTATCATGTAATAAAGAGACATTTTTCGTTGGCTCGATTCCATTTGATTTAGACTAGGAATTCGCCAAAAAGGAACAAACCCGAAGTTATCATGTAATAAAGAGACATTTTTCGTTGGCTCGATTCCATTTGATTTAGACTAGGAATTCGCCAAAAAGGAACAAACCCGAAGTTATCATGTAATAAAGAGACATTTTTCGTTGGCTCGATTCCATTTGATTTAGACTAGGAATTCGCCAAAAAGGAACAAACCCGAAGTTATCATGTAATAAAGAGACATTTTTCGTTGGCTCGATTCCATTTGATTTAGACTAGGAATTCGCCAAAAAGGAACAAACCCGAAGTTATCATGTAATAAAGAGACATTTTTCGTTGGCTCGATTCCATTTGATTTAGACTAGGAATTCGCCAAAAAGGAACAAACCCGAAGTTTTCATGAAATCAAAAGCCACTTTTCATTGGCTCGATTCCAATCGATTTAGACTAGCAATTCACCAAAAATGAACAAATACGAAGTTATCGTGAAATCAAAAACCACTTTTCATTAGCTCGCCAAAAATGAAAAAGCCCCAAGTTATCATGAAATCAAAAGCCACTTTTCATTGGCTCAATTCCAGTTGAATTGGACTAGCAATTTGTCGAAAAATGAACAAACCCGAAGTTATCATGAAATGAAAAACCACTTTTCTTTGGCTCGATTCCAATCGAATTAGACTAGCAATTCGCCAAAAGTGAACAAATTCGAAGTTATCATGAAATCAAAAACCGCTTTTCATTAGCTCGATTCCAATCGAATTAGACGAGCAATTCGCCAAAAAGGAACAAACCCGAAGTTATCATGATATGAAAAAATGCTTTTCTTTGGCTCATTTCTAATCGATTTAGACTAGCAATTCGTCGAAAACGAACAAACCCGAAGTTGTGAAGAAATGAAAAACCAGTTTTCTTTGGCTCGTTTCCTATCGAATTAAACTAGCAATTTACCAAAAATGAATAAACCCAAAGTTATCATTAAATCAAAAACTACTTTTCATTCACTCGATTCCAATCGAATTAGACTAGTAATTTGCTGAAAATGAACAAACCTGAAGTTATCATGAAATCAAAAGCCACTTTTCGTTGGCTCGATTAAAATTGATATAGACTAGCAATTCGAAAAAATTAAAAAAACCCGAAGTTATCAGGAAATCAAAAGCCACTTTTCAATGGCTCGATTCCAATTGAGTTGGACTAGCAATTCTCCAAAAACGAACAAACCCGAAGTTATCATGAAATGAAAAACCACTTTTCATTGGTTCGATTCCAATCGAATTAGACTAGAATTCGCCAAAAATGAACAAACCCAAAGTTATCATGAAATCAAAATCATCTTTTCATTAGCTCGATTCCAATCGATTTAGACTAGAAATTCCCCAAAAACGTACAAACCCGGCGTTATCATGGAATGAAAAACCACTTTTCATTGGCTCGATTCCAATCTAATTAACTAGCAATTCGCCAAAAATGAACAAACCGAAGTTATCACGAAATCAAAAGCCACTTTTCATTGGCTTGATTCCAATCTAATTAACTAGCAATTCGCCAAAAATGAACAAACCGAAGTTATCACAAAATCAAAAGCCACTTTTCATTGGCTCGATTCCAAATGATTTAGACGAGCGATTCGCCAAAAATGAACAAAGTAGAAGTTATCGTGAAATCAAAAATCACTTTTCATTAGCTCGATTCCAATCGAATTAGACAAGCAATTCGCCAAAAATGAACGAACCCGAAGTTATCATGAAATGAAAAACCACTTTTCTTTGGCTCAATTCCAATCGAATTAGACTAGAATTCGCAAAAAATGAACAAACAAAAAGTTATCACGAATTCAAAATCATCTTTTCATTAGCTCGATTCCAATCGATTTAGACTAGAAATTCTCCAAAAACAAACAAAAACGAAGTTATCATGAAATGAAAAACCACTTTTCATTGGGTCGATTCCAATCGAATTAAACTAGCAATTCACCAAAAATGAACAAACCCGAAGTTATCAAGAAATCAATAGCCACTTTTCATTGGCTTGATTCAAATCGATTTTGACTAGCAATTCGCCAAAAATGAACAAATCCGAAGTTATCGTGAAATCAAAAACCACTTTTCGTTGGCTCGATTCCAATTGAATTGGACTAGCAATTCGCCAAAAAGAACAAACCCGAAGTTATCATGAAATCAAAAGCAACTTTTCATTGGCTCGATTCCAATCGATTTAGACTAGCAATTCGCCAAAAATGAACAAAACAAATACGAAGTTATCGTGAAATCAAAAACCACTTTTCATTAGCTCGATTCGAATCGAATTAGACGAGTATTTCGCCAAAAATGAAAAAGCCCCAAGTTATCGTGAAATAAAAAGCCGCTTTCCATTGGCTCAATTCCAGTTGAATTGGACTATCAATTTGTCGAAAAACGAACAAACCCGAAGTTATCATGAAATGAAAAACCACTTTTCTTTGGCTCGATTCCAATCGAATTAGACTAGCAATTCGCCAAAAATGAACAAATTCGAAGTTATCATGAAATCAAAAACCACTTTTCATTAGCTCGATTCCAATCGAATTAGACGAGCAATTCGCCAAAAAGGAACAAACCCGAAGTTATCATGAAATGAAAAAACGCTTTTCTTTGGCTCGTTTCCTATCGAATTAAACTAGCAATTTGCCAAAAATGAATAAACCCAAAGTTATCATTAAATCAAAAACCACTTTTCATTCACTCAATTCCAATCGAATTAGACTAGCAATTTGTTGAAAATGAACAGACTGGAAGTTATCATGAAATCAAAAGCCACTTTTCGTTGGCTCGATTCAAATTGAATTCCCCAAAAACGTACAAACCCGGCGTTATCATGGAATGAAAAACCACTTTTCATTGGCTCGATTCCAATCGAATTAACTAGCAATTTGCCAAAAATGAACAAACCGAAGTTATCATGAAATCAAAAGCTACTTTTCATTGGCTCGATTCCAAACAATTTAGACGAGCGATTCGCCAAAAATGAACAAAGTCGAAGTTATCGTGAAATCAAAAATCACTTTTCATTAGCTCGATTCCTATCGAATTAGACAAGCAATTCGCTAAAAATGAACAAACCCAACGTTATCATGAAATGAAAAACCGCTTTTCTTTGGCTCGATTCCAATCAATTTAGACTAGCAGTTCGCCGAAAATGAACGAACCCGAAGTTATCATGAAATGAAAAATCACTTTTCTTTGGCTCGATTCCAATAGAACTAGACTAGTAATTCGGCAAAAACGAACAAATCCGAAGTTAACTTGAAATAAAAAACCACTTTTCGTTAGCTCAATTCCAATCGAATTAGATGAGCAATTCGCCTAAAAGGAACAAACTTGAAGTTATCATGAAATGAAAAACCACTTTTCATTAGCTCGATTCCAATCGATTTAGACTAGCAATTCGCCGAAAAACGAACAAACCCGAAGTTCTCATGAAATGAAAAACCACTTTTCTTTTGCTCGAGTCCAATCGAATTTGACTATCGATTGGCCAAAAACGAACAAACCTGAAGTTATCATAAAATCAAAAACAACTTTTCATTCGCTCGATTCCAATCGAATAAAACTTGCAATTTGCCAAAAACGAACAAACCCGAAGTTATCATGAAATCAAAAGCCACATTTCGTTGGCTCGATTCCAATCGATTTAGACTAGCAATCCGCAAAAAATGAAAAAACCCGAAGTTATCATTAAATCGAAAGCCACTTTTCATTGGCTCGATTCCAATTGAATTGGAATAGCAATTCATCATAAACGAACAAACCCAAAGTTATCATGAAATGAAAAACCACTTTTCATTGGCTCGATTCCAATTGAATTAGACTATCGATTTGCCAGAAACGAACAAACCCGAAGTTATCATAAAATCAAAAACCACTTTTCGTTCGCTCGATTCCAATCGAATAAAACTTGCAATTTGCCAAAAATGAACAAACCCCAAGTTATCATGAAATCAAAAGCCACGTTTCGTTGGCTCGATTCCAAACGATGTAGACTAGCAATCCGCAAAAAATGAAAAAACCCGAAGTTATCATGAAATCGAAAGCCACTTTTCATTGGCTCGATTCCAATTGAATTGGACTAGCAATTCGTCACAAACGAACAAACCCGAAGTTATCATGAAATGAAAAACAACTTTTCATTCGCTCGATTCCAATCGAATTAGACTAAAATTCGCCAAAAATGAACAAACGTGAAGTTATCATGAAATGAAAAATCATCTTTTCGTTAGCTCGATTCCAATCGATTTAGATTAGAGATTTCCCAAAAACGAACAAACCCAAAGTTATCATAGAATGAAAAACCACTTTTCTTTGGCTCGATTCTAATCGAATTAGACTAGCAATTCGCCAAAAACGAACAAACTAGAAGTGATCATGAAATCAAAAGTCATTTTTCATTGGCTCGATTCCAATCGAATTGGACTAGCAATTCGCCAAAAACGAACAACACGAAGTTATCATGAAATCAAAAACCACTTTTCATTAGCTTGTTTCCAATCGAATTAGACTAGCAATTTGCCGAAATTGAACAAGCCCGAAGTTATCATGAAATCAAATGCCACTTTTCATTAGCTTGATTCCAATCGATTTAGACTAGCAATTCGTAAAAAATGAACAAACCCAAAGTTGTCATGAAATCAAAAACCACTTTTAATTGGGTCGATTCCAATCGAATTAGACTAGCAATTCGCCAAAAATGAACAAACCCGAAGTTATCATGAAATTAAAAGCCACTTTTCATTGGCTCAATTCCTGTTGAATTGGACTAGCACTTCGCCAAACACGAACAAACACGAAGTTATCATGAAATGAAAAACCACTTTTCTTTGGCTCGATTCCAATCGAATTAGGCTAGCAATTCGCCAAAACGAACAAACCCAAAGTTATTATGAAATCAAAAACCACTTTTCATTCGCTCGATTCCAATCGAATTAAACTAGCAATTTGCCAAAAAACGAACAAACCCGAAGTTATCATGAAATCAAAAGCTACTTTTTGTTGGCTCGATTCAAATCGATTTAGACTCACAATTCACAAAAAACGAAAAAACCCGATGTTACCATGAAATCAAAAGCAAGTTTTCATTGGTTCGATTCCAATTGAATTGGACTAGCAATTCGCCATATACGAACAAACCCGGAGTTATCATGAAATCAAAAGCCACTTTTCATTGGCTCAATTCTAGTGGAATCGGACTAGCAATTTGCCAAAAACGAACGAACACGAAGTTATCATGAAATGAAAAACCACTTTTCTTTGGCTCGATTCCAATCGAATTAGAAAAGCAATTCGCCAAAATGGAACAAACCCGAAGTTATCATGAAATGAAAAACCGCTTTTCTTGGCTCAATTCCAATCGATTTAGACTCGCAATTCGTCGAAAATGAAAAAACCTGAAGTTATCATGAAATGAAAAACCGCTTTTCTTGGCTCAATTCCAATCGATTTAGACTAGCAATTCGCCGAAAATGAAGAAACCCGAAGTTATCATGAAATAAAAAACCACTATTCTTTGGCTTGATTCCATTCGAATTAGACTAGCAATTGGCCAAAAATGAGCAAACCCGAAGTTATCATGAAATCAAAAGCCACATTTCGTTGGCTCGATTCCAATCGATTTAGACTAGCAATCCGCAAAAAAGGAAAAAAACCCGAAGTTATCATGAAATCGAAAGCCACTTTTCATTGGCTCGATTCCAATTGAATTGGACTAGCAATTCGTCATAAACGAACAAAGACGAAGTTATCATGAAATCAAAAACCCCTTTTCATTAGCTTGTTTCCAATCGAATTAGACTCGTAATTTGCCAAAAATGAACAAACCCAAAGTTATCATGAAATCAAATGCCACTTTTCATTAGCTCGATTCCAATCGATTTAGACTAGCAATTTGTAAAAAACGAACAAACCTGAAGTTATCATGAAATCAAAAGCCACTTTTCATTGGCTCAATTCTAGTTGAATTGGACTAGCAATTCGCCGAACACGAACAAAGACGAAGTTATCACGAAATGAAAAAACCACTTTTCTTTGGCTCGATTTCAATCGAATTAGGCTAGCAATTTGCCAAAAACGAACAAACCCAAAGTTATCATGAAATCAAAAACCACTTTTCATTCGCTCGATTCCAATCGAATTGAACTAGCAATTCACCAAAAATGAACAAACCCGAAGTTATCATGAAATCAAAAGCCACTTTTTGTTGGCTCGATTCAAATCGATTTAGACTCACAATTCACAAAAAATGAAAAAACCCGAAGTTACCATGAAATCAAAAGCCACTTTTTGTTGGCTCGATTCAAATCGATTTAGACTCACAATTCACAAAAAATGAAAAAACCCGAAGTTACCATGAAATCAAAAGCAAGTTTTCATTGGTTCGATTCCAATTGAATTGGACTAGCAATTCGCCATATACGAACAAACCCGAAGTTATCATGAAATCAAAAGCCACTTATCATTGGCTCAATTCCAGTGGAATCGGACTAGCAATTTGACAAAAACGAACGAACACGAAGTTATCATGAAATGAAAAACCACTTTTCTTTGGCTCGATTCCAATCGAATTAGACTAGCAATTCGCCAAAATGGAACAAACCCGAAGTTATCATGAAATCAAAAGTCATTTTTCATTGGCTCGATTCCAATCGAATTGGACTAGCAATTCGCCAAAAATGAACAAACACGAAGTTATCATGAAATCAAAAACCACTTTTCATTAGCTTGTTTCCAATCGAATTAGACTAGCAATTTGCCGAAATTGAACAAGCCCGAAGTTATCATGAAATCAAATGCCACTTTTCATTAGCTTGATTCCAATCGATTTAGACTAGCAATTCGTAAAAAATGAACAAACCCGAAGTTATCATGAAATTAAAAGCCACTTTTCATTGGCTCAATTCCTGTTGAATTGGACTAGCAATTCGCCAAACACGAATAAAACACGAAGTTATCATGAAATGAAAAACCACTTTTCTTTTGCTCGATTCCAATCGAATTAGGCTAGCAATTCGCCAAAAACGAACAAACCCAAAGTTATTATGAAATCAAAAACCACTTTTCATTCGCTCGATTTCAACTGAATTAAACTAGCAATTTGCCAAAAAATGAACAAACCCGAAGTTATCATGAAATCAAAAGCCACTTTTTGTTGGCTCGATTCAAATCGATTTAGACTCACAATTCACAAAAAATGAAAAAACCCGAAGTTACCATGAAATCAAAAGCAAGTTTTCATTGGTTCGATTCCAATTGAATTGGACTAGCAATTCGCCATATACGAACAAACCCGAAGTTATCATGAAATTAAAAGCCACTTTTCATTGGCTCAATTCCTGTTGAATTGGACTAGCAATTCGCCAAACACGAACAAACACGAAGTTATCATGAAATGAAAAACCACTTTTCTTTTGCTCGATTCCAATCAAATTAGGCTAGCAATTCGCCAAAAACGAACAAACCCAAAGTTATTATGAAATCAAAAACAACTTTTCATTCGCTCGATTTCAACCGAATTAAACTAGCAATTTGCCAAAAAACGAACAAACCCGAAGTTATCAAGAAATCAAAAGCCACTTTTTGTTGGCTCGATTCAAATCGATTTAGACTCACAATTCACAAAAAACGAAAAAACCCGAAGTTACCATGAAATCAAAAGCAAGTTTTCATTGGTTCGATTCCAATTGAATTGGACTAGCAATTCGCCATATACGAACAAACCCGAAGTTATCATGAAATTAAAAGCCACTTTTCATTGGCTCAATTCCTGTTGAATTGGACTAGCAATTCGCCATATACGAACAAACCCGAAGTTATCATGAAATCAAAAGCCACTTTTCATTGGCTCAATTCCAGTGGAATCGGACTAGCAATTTGCCAAAAATGAACGAACACGAAGTTATCATGAAATGAAAAACCACTTTTCTTTGGCTCGATTCCAATCGAATTAGACTAGCAATTCGCCAAAATGGAACAAACCCGAAGTTCTTATGAAATGAAAAACCGCTTTTCTTGGCTCAATTCCAATCGATTTAGACTCGTAATTCGCCGAAAATGAAGAAACCTGAAGTTATCATGAAATGAAAAACTGCTTTTCTTGGCTCAATTCCAATCGATTTAGACAAGCAATTCGCCGAAAATGAAGAAACCCGAAGTTATCATGAAATAAAAAACCACTATTCTTTGGCTTGATTCCAATCGAATTAGACTAGCAATTCGCCAAAAACGAGCAAACCCGAAGTTATCATGAAATCAAAAGACACATTTCGTTGGCTCGATTCCAATCGATTTAGACTAGCAATCCGCAAAAAATGAAAAAAATTATCATGAAATCGAAAGCCACTTTTCATTAGCTCAATTCCAATTGAATTGGACTAGCAATTCGTCATAAACGAACAAACACGAAGTTATCTTGAAATCAAAAACCACTTTTCATTAGCTTGTTTCCAATCGAATTAGACTCGCAATTTGCCAAAAACGAACAAACCCAAAGTTATCATGAAATCAAATGCCACTTTTCATTAGCTCGATTCCAATCGATTTAGACTAGCAATTCGTAAAAAACGAACAAACCTGAAGTTATCATGAAATCAAAAGCCACTTTTCATTGGCTCAATTCCAGTTGAATTGGACTAGCAATTCGCTGAACACGAACAAACACGAAGTTATCATGAAATGAAAAACCACTTTTCTTTGGCTCGATTCCAATCGAATTAGACTGCGGATTGGCCAAAAATGAACAAACCCGAGTTATCATAAAATCAAAAACCACTTTACAGTCGCTCGATTCCAATCGAATAAAACTTACAATTTGCCAAAAACGAACAAACCCGAAGTTATCATGAAATCAAAAGCCACATTTCGTTGGCTCAAATCCAAACGATTTAGACTAGCAATCCGCAATAAACGAAAAAACCCGAAGTTATCATGAAATCGAAAGCCACTTTTCATTGGCTCGATTACAATTGAATTGGACTAGCAATTCGTCATAAAGGAACAAACCCGAAGTTATCATGAAATGAAAAACCACTTTTCATTGGCTCGATTCCAATCGAATTAGACTAAAATTTGCCAAAAACGAAAAACGTGAAGTTATCATTAAATCAAAATCACCTTTTCGTTAGCTCGATTCCAATCGATTTAGATTAGAGATTTCCCAAAATGAACAAACACAAAGTTATCATAGAATGAAAAACCACTTTTCTTTGGCTCGATTCCAATCGAATTAGACTAGCAATTCACCAAAAACGAACAAACCAGAAGTTATCATGAAACCAAAAGCCATTTTTCATTGGCTCGATTCCAATCGAATTGGACTAGCAGTTCGCCATAAACGAACAAACCCGAAGTCATCATGAAATGAAAAACCACATTTCGTTGGCTCGATTCCAATCGATTTAGACTAGCAATTCGTCGAAAACGAACAAACCCGAAATTCTCATGAAATGAAAAACCACTTTTCTTTGGCTCGATTCCAATCGAATTAGACTGCCGATTGGCCAAAAACGAACAAACCCGAGTTATCATAAAATCAAAAACCACTTTACATTCGCTCGATTCCAATCGAATAAAACTTGTAATTTGCCAAAAACGAACAAACCCGAAGTTATCATGAAATCAAAAGCCACATTTCGTTGGCTCGATTCCAAACGATTTAGACTAGCAATCTGCAAAAAATGAAAAAACCCAAAGTTATCATGAAATCGAAAGCCACTTTTCATTGGCTCGATTCCAATTGAATTGGACTAGCAATTCGTCATAAACGAACAAACCCGAAGTCATCATGAAATGAAAAACCACTTTTCATTGGCTCGATTCCAATCGAATTAGACAAAAATTCGCCAAAAACGAACGAACGCGAAGTTATCATTAAATCAAAATCATCTTTTCGCTGGCTCGATTCCAATCGATTTAGATTAGAAATTTCCCAAAAACGAACAAACCCAAAATTATCATAGAATGAAAAACCACTTTTCTTTGGCTCGATTCCAATCGAATTAGACTAGCAATTCGCCAAAAATGAACAAACCCGAAGTTATCATGAAATCGAAAGTCATTTTTCATTGGCTCGATTCCAATCAAATTGGACTAGAAATTCGCCAAAAATGAACAAACACGAAGTTATCATGAAATCAAAAACCACTTTTCATTAGCTTGTTTCCAATCGAATTAGACTAGCAATTTGCCGAAATTGAACAAGCCCGAAGTTATCATGAAATCAAATGCCACTTTCATTAGCTTGATTCCAATCGATTTAGACTAGCAATTCGTAAAAAATGAACAAACCCGAAGTTATCATGAAATTAAAAGCCACTTTTCATTGGCTCAATTCCTGTTGAATTGGACTAGCAATTCGCCAAACACGAACAAACACGAAGTTATCATGAAATGAAAAACCACTTTTCTTTGGCTCGATTCCAATCGAATTAGGCTAGCAATTCGCCAAAAACGAACAAACCCAAAGTTATTATGAAATCAAAAACCACTTTTCATTCCCTCGATTCCAATCGAATTAAACTAGCAATTTGCCAAAAAACGAACAAACCCGAAGTTATCATGAAATCAAAAGCCACTTTTTGTTGGCACGATTCAAATCGATTTAGACTCACAATTCACAAAAAACGAAAAAACCCGAAGTTACCATGAAATCAAAAGCAAGTTTTCATTGGTTCGATTCAATTGAATTTGACTAGCAATTCACCATATACGAACAAACCCGAAGTTATCATGAAATCAAAAGCCAATTTTCATTGGCTCAATTCCAGTGGAATCGGACAAGCTATTTGCCAAAAATGAACGAACACAAAGTTATCATGAAATGAAAAACCACTTTTCTTTGGCTCGATTCCAATCAAATTAGACTAGCAATTCGCCAAAATGGAACAAACCCGAAGTTATCATGAAATCAAAAGTCATTTTTTGTTGGCTCGATTCCAATCGAATTGGACTAGCAATTCGCTAAAAACGAACAAACACGAAGTTATCATGAAATCAAAAACCACTTTTCATTAGCTTGTTTCCAATCGAATTAAACTAAAAATTTCCCGAAATTGAACAAGCCCGAAGTTATCATGAAATCAAATGCCACTTTTCATTAGCTTGATTCCAATCGATTTAGACTAGCAATTCGCCAAAAACGAACAAACCCAAAGTTATTATGAAATCAAAAACCACTTTTGATTCGCTCGATTCCAATCGAATTAGGCTAGCAATTCGCCAAAAACGAACAAACCCAAAGTTATTATGAAATCAAAAACCACTTTTGATTCGCTCGATTCCAATCGAATTAGGCTAGCAATTCGCCAAAAACGAACAAACCCAAAGTTATTATGAAATCAAAAACCACTTTTGATTCGCTCGATTCCAATCGAATTAGGCTAGCAATTCGCCAAAAACGAACAAACCCAAAGTTATTATGAAATCAAAAACCACTTTTCATTCGCTCGATTCCAATCGAATTAAACTAGCAATTTGCCAAAAAATGAACAAACCCGAAGTTATCAAGAAATCAAAAGCCACTTTTTGTTGGCTCGATTCAAATCGATTTAGACACACAATTCACAAAAAACGAAAAAACCCGAAGTTACCATGAAATCAAAAGCAAGTTTTCATTGGTTCGATTCCAATTGAATTGGACTAGCAATTCGCCATATACGAACAAACCCGAAGTTATCATGAAATCAAAAGCCACTTTTCATTGGCTCAATTCTAGTGGAATCGGACTAGCAATTTGCCAAAAACGAACGAACACAAAGTTATCATGAAATGAAAAACCACTTTTCTTTGGCTCGATTCCAATCGAATTAGACTAGCAATTCGCCAAAATGGAACAAACCCGAAGTTATCATGAAATGAAAAACCGCTTTTCTTGGTTTAATTCCAATCGATTTAGACTCGCAATTCGCTGAAAATGAAGAAACCTGAAGTTATCATGAAATGAAAAACTGATTTTCTTGGCTCAATTCCAATCGATTTAGACTAGCAATTCGCCGAAAATGAAGAAACCCGAAGTTATCATGAAATAAAAAAACCACTATTCTTTGGCTTGATTCCAATCGAATTAGACTAGCAATCCGCCAAAAACGAGCTAACCCGAAGTTATCATGAAATCAAAAGACACATTTCGTTGGCTCGATTCCAATTGATTTAGACTAGCAATCCGCAAAAAAGGAAAAAAACCCGAAGTTATCATGAAATCGAAAGCCACTTTTCATTGGCTCGATTCCAATTGAATTGGACTAGCAATTCGTCATAAACGAACAAACACGAAGTTATCATGAAATCAAAAACCACTTTTCATTAGCTTGTTTCCAATCGAATTAGACTTGCAATTTGCCAAAAATGAACAAACCCAAAGTTATCATGAAATCAAATGCCACTTTTCATTAGCTCGATTCCAATCGATTTAGACTAGCAATTCGTAAAAAATGAAAAAACCTGAAGTTATCATGAAATCAAAAGCCACTTTTCATTGGCTCAATTCCAGTTGAATTGGACTAGCAATTCGCTGAACACGAACAAACACGAAGTTATCATGAAATGAAAAACCACTTTTCTTTGGCTCGATTCCAATCGAATTAGACTGCGGATTGGCCAAAAACGAACAAACTCGAAGTTATCATGAAATGAAAAACCACTTTTCTTTGGCTCGATTCCAATCGAATTAGACTGCGGATTGGCCAAAAACGAACAAACCCAAAGTTATCATGAAATCAAAAACCACTTTTCATTCGCTCGATTCCAATAGAATTGAACTAGCAATTCATCAAAAATGAACAAACCCGAAGTTATCATGAAATCAAAAGTCACTTTTTGTTGGCTCGTTTCAAATCGATTTAGACTCACAATTCACAAAAAATGAAAAAACCCGAGGTTACCATGAAGTCAAAAGCGACTTTTCATTGGTTCGATTCCAATTAAATTGGACTAGCAATTTGCCATGTACAAACAAACCCGAAGTTATCATGAAATCAAAAACCACTTTTCATTGGCTCAATTCCAGTGGAATTGGACTAGCAATTCATGAAATGAAAAGCTACTTTTCTTTGGCTCGATTTCAATCGAATTAGACTAGCAATTAGCCAAAATGGAACAAACCCGAAGTTATCATGAAATGAAACACAGCTTTTCTTGGCTCAATTCCAATCGATTTAGACTAGCAATTCGTCGAAAATGAAAAAACTCGAAGTTATCATGAAATGAAAAACCGCTTTTCTTGGCTCAATTCCAATCGATTTAGACTAGCAATTCGCCGAAAATGAACAAACCCGAAGTTACCATGAAATAAAAAACCACTTTTCTTTGGCTCGATTCCAATCGAATTAGACTAGCAATTCGCCAAAAATGAGCAAACCCGAAGTTATCATGAAATCAAAAGCCACTTTTTGTTGGCTCGATTCCCATCAATTTAGACTAGCAATTCGCAAAAAATGAAGAAACCCGTAGTTATCATGAAATCAGAAGCCACTTTTCATTGGCTCGATTCCAATTGAATTGGACTAGCAATTCGCCATAAACGAACGAACCCGAAGTTATCATGAAATGAAAAACCATTTTTCTTTGGCTCGATTCCAATCGAATTAGACTAGCAGTTCGCCATAAACGAACAAACCCGAAGTTATCATTAAATGAAAAACCACTTTTCATTGGCTCGATTCCAGTCGAATTAGACTAGATTTCGCCAAAAAAGAACAAACCCGAAGTTATCATGAAATCAAAAATAACTTTTCTTTGGCTTGATTCCAATCGAATTAGACTAGCAATTCGCCGAAAACGAACAAACCCAAAGTTATTATGAAATAAAAAACCACTTTTCATTCGCTTGATTCCAATCGAATCAGACTACCAATTCGCCAAAAATGAACAAACCCGAAGTTTTCATGAGATCAAAAGCCACTTTTCGTCGGCTCGATTCCAATCGATTTAGACTAGCGATTCCCTAAAACGAACAAATTCGAAGTTATCAAGAAATCAAAAACCACTTTTCATTAGCTCGATTCCAATCGAATTGGACGAGTAATTCGCCAAAAATGAACAAACCCGAAGTTATCAAGAAATGAAAAACCGCTTTTCTTTGGCTCGATTCCAATCGATTTAGGCTAGCAATTCGTCGAAAACGAACAAACCCGAAGTTATCATGAAATGAAAAACCACTTTCCTTTGGCTCGATTCCAATCGAATTAGAATAGCAATTCGGCAAAAATGAACAAATCTGAAGTTATCATGAAATCAAA
The DNA here is from genome assembly GCF_002742605.1 of Olea europaea var. sylvestris. NCBI lineage: Eukaryota > Viridiplantae > Streptophyta > Magnoliopsida > Lamiales > Oleaceae > Olea > Olea europaea. The sequence goes on along the minus strand of NW_019263736.1, from coordinate 189,020 downwards.
AACTACTTTTCATTAGCTCAATTCCAATCAAATTAGACTAGCAATTCGCCAAAAACGTACAAACCCGAAGTTATTATGAAGTCAAAAGTCACTTTTCATTGGCTCAATTCAAATTGAATTGGACTAGCAATTCCCTAAAAATGAACAAACATGTAGTTATCATGAAATGAAAAACCACTATTCATTGGCCTGATTCAAATCAAATTAAACTAGCAATTCGCCAAAAACGAACAAACCCGAAGTTACCATGAAATTAAAATCATCTTTTCATTATCTCGATCCCAATCGATTTCGACTAGCAATTCACCAGAATCGAACAAACCCGAAATTATCATGAAATCAAAAGCCACTTTTCATTGGCTCGATTCCAATCGAATTGGACTAGCAATTCGCCAAAAACGAACAATCCCGAAGTTATCATGAAATCAAAAATCACTTTTCATTAGCTCGATTCCAGTCGAATCAGACTAGAGATTCACCAAAAATGAACAAACCCGAAGTTATCATGAAATCAAAAGCCACTTTTCATTGGCTCGATTCCAATCGATTTAGACTAGCAATTCGCAGAAAATGAACAAACCCGAAGTTATCATGAAATCAAACGCCACTTTTCATTGGATCGATTCCAATCGATTTAGACTAGCAATTCGCCAAAAAGGAACAAATCCGAAGTTATCGTGAAATCAAAAACCACTTTTCATTAGCTCGATTCCAATTAAATTGGACGAGCAATTCGCCAAAAATGAACAAACCCAAAGTTATCATGAAATGAAAACCAGCTTTTCTTTCGCTCGATTCCAATCGATTTAGACTAGCAATTCACCAAAAATGAGCAAATCCGAAGTTATTATGAAATGAAAAACCACTTTTCTCTGGCTCGATTCCAATCGAATTAGACTAGTAATTCCCCAAAAACGAACAAATTCGAAGTTATCGTGAAATCAAAAACCACTTTTCATTAGCTCGATTCCAACCGAATTAGACGAGCAATTCATCAAAAAGGAACAAACCCGAAGTTATCATGAAATGAAAAATCGCTTTTCTTTTGCTCGATTCCAATCGATTTTGACTAGCAATTTGCCGAAAACGAACAAGCCCGAAGTCATCATGAAATGAAAAACCACTTTTCTTTGGCTCGATTCCAATCAAACTAGACCTGCAATTCGCCAAAAATGAACAAACACAAAGTTATCATGAAATCAAAACCCACTTTTCATTAGCTCCATTCCAATTGAATTGGACTACCAATTCGCTAAAATCGAACAAACACGTAGTTATTGTAATACTCCGAAATTTTATGCTGATTTAAATTTTTTTAAGATAGCAATTTAACTTTCAATACTATTTTTGGCCATAAGAAAAGGGGACACCACCTTTGTAGTAGTTAATGTTAGAGGTAGCTAATGACTACAAGCATGAGGTGTTAAATGTTGTGTTTACATGAAGTGATTATTAATTAGTCGAACCTTAAGTCAAGTATGAAATTGAATGTGGTCGATTATTTTGTTAGGACTTCAATTGACCAAATGATTAAATTAAGTTATGATCCACAATTTTTGAATTTTTAAGTTGGAAATAAGTTAAGATTTGGAATATATTTGCTAATAATGAAAGATAGAGGGTTGGATTATATTAGTTGGAAGATTAGAGATTTCCTTTGCAAATATAGGTTTTTAGGCTACTAATTACCTATAATCAACCCCACTTGTTACCCATCACCACCATACATTTGGATCATAAACCAAACATGTGTAAAAGTAAGAAAAAAAAAAAGGGGAAGAAAGGGGGGAGGCGGTGGAGATGGAAAAGGAGGAAAAAAAAAATATATCAATCATTCATCCTTATCTTTATGTATGGATATATATATATCCATATCCATTGCCATAGAGAGATTTAATTCATTTTACAAAACACTTATACACTTAAAAAGAGAGCAAAAACCGAAATCAAGAAAGGAAAGAAGAAGGAAGAAAGTTTAGCACTTTCAATTCATTTCAATCGAAGATCTTCAAGTTTTACGGTAAGATACTTCCATGCTTAAGAGTTATGATTTTCATGGTAATATTTATGCTTAAGTTATGCATGAAAAACCATAATATGATTATGGTGGACAAGTCCACAAAGTTAGATATCTATTTATGCCTTAGGACAAGTCCGAAGGGCACCGGCATGTCGGAATATGGAAGTATGGGTTTGATTGCTTTCTTTGGTGTAGTATTATCATGATAAATGTTCAAGCATGGTATCTTACTGAGTATTTCCTTATACTCAAAGCATGTTATGCTAAACTTTTCAGATCCATGATCATTTGAATTGATGGAAGTTAGTTGGCTTACGCGATGATGGATTAAGGACAACGAAGTTTTGTACCGAAAGTTTTCTTTTGTGTGTTTTGTTCGATGGCAGCTTTTACATCTATTTTTCTTATGGTATTATGTAAAAATATGAACATGGAATGATGTATTATGGTATTAATAGTAAATTTTGTAATTATATCTTTCATGTTATGTTAAGAGACGTTTTTATAGTTTATTTTCCTTGCAAGTGATAAAAGGCAGAAACGGGACAGTTTCTGGAGTCAATTTCAAAACAATGTTTCTAACTCTATAAACGTCCATTTGAAATTCTAAAAATATATCTGTTTTTAAATTTGAGTTTTCTAAATATGTCCGAAGGAATCCCTCAATTTGGATATCTATGGCCGAGTTATCATGGTTTTAACGTCCAAAGGTCAATCTGGATCTCCTGTGTAATACTTCACTGTTTTCAGTAAAACGTCAATATCATATGATCTTGGAAAATTTTCATATTTTAACCTAGAAAACTACTTGAAATTATCTTTCTAATGCCACAAATTTCATAGAAAACGGAGTTGGGATGAATTTTATAAAAATTGTCAAACTTACTGCCCCAACTAATCTTGACAGTGCCGAGGCCGTATATGTGAAGCATAATTCCTTGTCGATGTGCACTTTTATCGGCCATCAAATTTTATAAGAATTATTTTACCAAGTTGAAAATAAGTTTTTAACATGTAATATTTCTATTTAAGAATATTTACATGTACCAAAGGCAAAAGTTATTATGTAAAGTACGTGGCCCTCGAAGCTTTAAGTTCGGGGCGTCACAGTTGTTGTATCAGAGCAAGGTATACTTTTCTGTAGACATTTTTTTAAAAAAGAAGAAGAAAGTTAATGTCCTTAATCATCGAGCAAGCTAGCAGCTGACTTCCAATCAATGATCAAGGTAAAATTTATTTTTAAATTCATGAGTTTTCTTATGTAACGAACTGTTATATCTATGGCTAGATATGGGAATATTTTAATCAAGTCATGATTGATATTGTGAAGTCATGAACACTTATATGAAGACATTTATGAGAACCTTGTAGAGTAACATAATTAATGTTTGTCCTAGTTATGGCACGAATAGTAAGAACCCCCACAAGGACAGAAGTTTGTGGTTTTGCGAAGAAGCGGGATATATTATTGGCATTTTACTATAATTACCGCATGCATCCGCTTCATAGCCTCGAACAACATTTGGATCTGCTAGATTGTATTATTGAGATGTTATGGGAAATACACCATAGCCTAAGCAATAAGGTGAAGATACAAAGGTTATATGAAACTATTCCACAACCTTGGGCCTCAGTCATAAATGAGATTGTGCTATGGTCTGACGATGACCTTTCGTATGAGGACCTTACATATTTGCTTCGAGAGAGCTATGGGACTAGTCGTGATTTACAGCGAAACTTTAAGAAGACTATAACCTTATCCATGAATACCAGTTTACGAGCTACCAAATCTAAGCTAGTTAAGGGATCGAACTGCAATGATAGAGCAGTTTCGAAAAATGAACCCTCCATCGTTTGAGGGAAGTACAGATCCCTTAGTAGTTGAGGATTGGTTACGAGAATTAGAACGCATCTTTAAATTTATAAGATGTGATGATGCTGAAAGGGTAACATTTTCAGTATTTATGTTAAAGAAGGGGGCTAACCATTGGTGGGACATGACTACTAGGTCATTAACACCTGCTGAAGAACAGGCTATAACTTGGGAAAGATTTAAGGAACTTGTAGAAGAAAAATTTTTCTCGGCAGCTGTGAGAGATCAAAAGGAGATGGAGTTCCTTAGACTTCAGCAGGGAACCATGACCCTCGTGGAGTATGAACGCAAATTTGAGGAATTATCAAGGTTTGCCCCACATTTAGTGGATACTGAGGAAAAACGGGCTAGAAGATTTGAGCGTGGACTTCAACCCTATATTCGTGACATAGTGTCAGTTCTTGAGCTAGGCACTTATCGAGAAGTCCTAAAGCGAGCCCAGACTAT